>NC_042514.1:1212500-1512500 GCF_900963305.1 Echeneis naucrates
GGTAAAAACGGAGTGTAATGTATAATCCCTGCAGCGACCACTGTCCTCCGTGATGTTGGCTTTTTACCTCACGCTTCACTTACGTGATTTCAAGAATAATAAAATCATCCCGGTTTTTCGGGTTTGACAATATGTCAGAGCTGGCGCGAGTGTTCGTCGGAGATTAGCTCTTTGTGCCGTGAGCAGAGAGGAGAGACGGGTGGTGGTGGGGGTCAGGGATGGAGGGGTTGGGGTTTGAGGAGGAGGAGGAGGGGGACAATTCCACTGCGATCCCAGCAGAAAGAAATCATTTGCACAATTTCTTGAAAGCAGTATTTGTCCAGTCGGATGGTTCTATCAAAGCCCAACAGCCGCAGCGGAACGTGAATTAAATGACAGGACGAGCTACAAAGCCGGTGAGATGTCGGGTTAGAGTCATTTCTCAGCTGAACGCTCTCCAGGTAAACGCAGATAATGCGCTCTCGAGTTCTCCTTTCTCTTTCTTAAAGAAGTCTCATTTCCACAGACAGCTCTGAGCTGACACCGGCGCTGTTCTCCGAGCTAAGCTTGTACAACATTTATATGGTGAAGATGAAAAGACGTCATGGTTACACTTTATGACTGTAAATTCACCCAACGCCCCCTCCGCCCCCGCCCCAAAAAAACTGCTCAGACGTACCAGAGTTCTTGTTCTAAAAGTTTTGTCAGCTGATTTCTTTTTTTTTTTTTTTACCCTAAACAATGCCTCAACTCTCTTCTTTAAAACGGTCCCAATTTTGACTCGTAAAACTTTAAGTAGTTGAGTAGGAAACCTGCATTTGGGGAGATTTCAGGTAAGTGAACAGGCGAACTAATAAGGGACCGGGTGTAATTTCTGCTGGAAACCTTCTGTTCTCTGGCTGTGCAGATAAAAGGAGAAGGTTTGCCTCTGTCGGTCGGTGTCTGCTGTCGTCTTCAGTTTCAGACCCCCCTACAGTATTTCCTGGTGACTCATTTCTTTCCGAGCCATTTATGCTTGAAAACTTCCTAAGGACGAGCCACACATATTCTGAGTTTTATCGTCGATGAGGGGCCATTGGGCATAATGAAGTTCTGTCTCCCAGCATGAGTTTGTGAGGCTCATGATTACAAATGCTGCTGTCATTGTCTCCTATCATCTTCTTCCTAATTGAAGACAATATAACGAGACAATGGGGTCCCGCTCATCATTCTGCATCAGTGGCATCTTCTATGGAACGTGCCAGTCTGTTTAGAGCAGAGTGAAGGTGGTGGGAGGGTGGGTGTGTGTGTGTGTGTGTGCGTGGATACTTGAATGTGCTTGAGCTTGTTTAATTTGGACCTAGAAGACGGACAATTAAAGTAGCGCTCCCGTGGGGGCTGTTCATTTTGGTCAGCTTCCCCACTTCATGGCCGCCTGCCCGCCCTTGTAAACGCTCCTGGATGTGTCTGGGTCATGGGTTAGGGGGTGGAGTGGGCTTTGTAGGCGGGAAGGGGATTGGGTGGGGGTGGAGGCAGGGGGCATTGGGTCGGGGGGGGGGGGGGGCTGCCGCTGGAGGAGTTGTCTCAGATGATTAGGACAGGCAAGTATGGAGAGTCCCTCAGTGCCTGGCCTCCTTCACCTCCCTAATGTGCTCTGAATAAGTCCCCCTCCGCTGCACGTTTGTTTGTGAGGGAGGGAGGGAGGAGGGGGGGGAGGGGGATTATGTCTGGCCATGGTTTAGAAGTGTTTGTCATCTGCCCCCTCGAGGCCTGCACCGGCTCCTTTGTCTGAGCGTCAGGCATCGGGACAATGTCAAATCACACAATGTGCCCGAGCAATCGGGGCATCTCGGGTTAGAAGACGACTTTTTCATTTTTCTTTTAAGTTAATTTTAGGGTCAGGGATTAATAAAGTTTTATTTTGGATATTTTTTATTTATTTATTTTTTTAAATCTTCCAATCACTTTAATACAGATTTAAAGTTGGCTCCTGCTGCCTCTCTCCTGCCGTTACGTTATCTTTCTTTCTAGAAATGACTTTCATGACACAGATGCGACTTAGTGGGAGAATATTCTCAGAATATTATCAAGTGGAAGCATATCTCATCTGACAGGTTTTGTTATGAGTTATGAAGAGATCTCTGCATGAGTCTCAGTCATGCAAAGGAAACTCCATCGTGAAAGAGGAAGAGCTGCTGAAGCATCCATAACCCAGAATGCTTTGCAATCACATCTTGCATCTGTGCTGATCTGTTGCTACAGCTAGTGGGATAAATTGATCTAGGCCTTTCTAAAGACCCCAGTTTTCCTTTAATATTGAATACAAAGAAGAACATTTTTGCACAATGCAATCGGTGACGTACTTTGATGCAGGCTAATGGTCGGTTTATATGACTTCATACAGAGAGACCTGTCCCTGGTGTCCCAGTCTGGGGTTCAGTCTAATGGTCTCAAAGGTGTCTCTATGGTTTCACACAGAGCATCTCTGTATGAAATCCGGAAGAAAGATTCATTCATCTCCACACAATGGCCAACAAAGAGGGCACTGAGCCCCGGCCAAATATCACAAGTTACATTGAAAACAAACAAAACGCTCTCACTGTAAACTGTCGAGGCCGAACCTCCCGGCGACCGATAACAGTCCTGCAGCGTTCAGGCGCTGTGGGAGAAGTGGCTTCTGCAGCTTTGCATTCAAGCCATTTGGCTCTTTATTACACCAGCAAATGACACGCATTCCCCCCGTCACAGAGACGGAATAAACTTGAGTCCGCTTCTGCCATTATGCTGAATGATGGCGTCTAAAATTTAATCGTCAATTACATCGCTAGACGACATGAAATTGATTCTTCCTCCCAATTTCATTGCACTTTTGGACCGTTGAATTAAAATCCGGCTTCAAACACAATCGAGCTTAAAGAAGAAGACCTCTGTGGTTACTGTTTGTGTTGTGAAATCGGTTTCAAAGGCTTTTTCCTGTTTTTTGGAAAAACAGTAGCACACATCCACAGTAGCTCTGCCGGTCTGAGCACCTCGCCCAAAACAAACCAGCCGTTATGAATCATTTATTATAATTTTCAGCCTCAGCTTTCCTCAACCGCGTCAATCTTTGGTGCTAATTCTGGCTCACGAAGGTTCACTGCAGTGTCAGGTTCTCTCGTCACGAATATAATGTGCCCAAGGACGTATCTTCCTGACGAGTTCTGATCACACCACGGCAGCTATTTCTGATCCCGTTAGCCTCCTCTGCCTCTTCTGAGTGGCAGTTTTAGGTGTTTCTCTTCCACTTGTGTGCGTTCACAGTCTCATGGGCTCCGGAGTTGACAGAAAGTATTTCAAGCAATGGAAATATCAGAAGTGCAGCTGATCTGCCAATTTTTTTTTTTAAGCTTCTAAG
Source organism: Echeneis naucrates (assembly GCF_900963305.1). Lineage (NCBI taxonomy): Eukaryota > Metazoa > Chordata > Actinopteri > Carangiformes > Echeneidae > Echeneis > Echeneis naucrates. Next base: position 1,215,853 of record NC_042514.1, read on the forward strand.
TAGTTTCCACTTCATTTGACTGAGCCCGGAGGTACATTAAAGCCATTTTCATAAAGATTTGTGAATAAGCCCTGGAGATGTTTTTTTTTTTTAATAGCTGAGGTTTTAAGGAGAACAGATAGACGCTTAGTTTGGAAGTGAAGGAGTGAAGTAATTACAATTTTGTGTGCAATTCATTCAGGTCGAGCGTCTCATCTGACCAACGTTTTCTTTCTTTTTTTTTGTAACTCCCACTGTTTAGAGGAGGGAAACTGGTTGTGGCATCAAAGCAGTTTCAGACTCGGCGTGACTTTTTGCGGATATGAAAGGCTTCCAGAATTAGTTGCATCACTTCCTACGCCCCAGAATCCTTTTTTTTTTTTTTTAAGGTGAGGAAATATTTGGAGGTAATTTAATTTTTCTGGCTCGGGATGAAGCACAAATATTCCAGATCTGGTTTTTTTTTGTTTTTTTTTTAGACACGAGAGGTTGTTGGAGTGGAAGGTTAAGACATTGGCAAATATTGGTCTATGCATCAAATAGATTGAATTCTTCTTTTTTTTTTTTTTTTCCTCTCTCGCTGGTACAAGAAAGCAAATCCAGCACAGATGATCTGCACGCGTGCAGGAAGCCTTGAACGTTTGCATCATTTCTGCCACATTCTCCCTGAGGTTAGCCGAACTTCTTTATGTGCACACACACACACACACACTTACATGCTCCCTTGTGTACACGCACACCATTTTTCCTCACAGCGCAGCAGGAGTCTGCCTTTATCTATCCTATTGATTAATGAAGCAGGCGCAGCGGGGAATCTGAAAGAGGTAGGAGTCTAGATCAAGGCTGTGAGCTGCATCACTGTTAGACACACACACACACACACACACACTCATTCTCACACACTCTTTCACTGACTCTGTCATGTTCTGTCTGTGTCTGTCACAGCAGACGTGTACACAGATGCATACTGAGAGACATGACACACCCAGCACGTCATACCTCACTAATGCATCACATCTCACACACACACATTTGAAATGAATTAGCTTGGCTGTGCCGGCGCCTGAGCTGGAGAGGCATTTTCTATAAACATAATGTTTGCAGATTAGTTGGGGTTAATGATCCGATTGCCTCAGAGCTGCCACGGCGTCTGTGTTGGTGCACATGTGTGTTTTTGGCTGAGGGGAAAAAGCAGCACTCCGCTCCGCTGTCTCCCTCTCTTCCAAATGAGACATGCCCCAGGCACCATTACAAGAGCAGTATTTATGCTATTAGGGGACCAGGTTCACCGCGCTAGCAAAGCAGAGAGGCAAAGAAATGGCTAAAATTATGTCTGGACTAACCTCAATGGGCAGGTCCGCTGTTTTCTTTGCATAAAGAAGAGATTACAACTTGTGTACTTTCAGGCTATTTTTGCCTTTTTGGAATATGATGCACATTATTTCTGAGCTGTATAAGCGTAAGAGGCTACGTCTGTCCTTTCAGGCAGAAATATAAATTATTTTGGTGTTTAAAATTATCTTCCTGGTCCAAACCAGAAGTAACTGTCTGGAAGTCTCAGCCAACTGGAGTCGGTGGGTCCAGTCAGGGTGAAATCCCTCAACGACCCCCCCACACAGCCCCAGCACCCCCATGTACTGCTGAATAGACAGAAAAGTACAGAAATGAAAGACCCTGAATCTTTTTCTTTTTTGCAAAGCGACCCTCCCCTCTCTCCACCTACATATTTTTCTCTTATCCAAACCCCCCCCTTCCCTCCCTCCCTGTGTCTTTCGTTCCCTCCCTTCCTCTCCTCCGGCGTTCCTGTCGAGGCATGCCTCCGTCCCCGCCAACCAGCATCGTCCGCGGCAGGGTGAGGGACAAGAAGAGAGGAGGGGAGGAGGGCAAACAAAGAAGCACTGTTGCTGCTGCCTTGCTGGGGCTTTTGGGGAGGGTCGACACCCGGGTGTGTGTGTGTGTGTGTGTGGGGGGGGGGTTAGAAGGGGGTATGTACAGGGGAGGGGTCCGTACAGACAGAGTGCGACTGAAGTGGTTTATGATTAAGAATAGAGATTAAAATGAATGGGGGGGTGTCTGGTGTCTTCACAGTAATAACGAGGACAAGCAGCGCCAGTCATTTTTTCACACACAAAGAGTTTGCAGACTTAGTGATGCTGCAGTTAGTGTGACTGTGGGGGGGTTGTTGGGGGAGGTTGCTCCATTGTTTTCTGGTCATTGTATAATATTTGCTTAACCCTCGTGCTTTATCTGTGCAGCTGCATGCTACAAATGAGATGGCGAAAAGTAGACGATGGCGGCTGTCACAGCTGGTAGCAATTTCATCTCTGCACCAAGATGCCCCCGCGCCAACAACCCCCCCCAACACCCACCCGTACACACACAAACCAGACAGGGCCGTGATAAAATGACTGTCTAAACGAGTATAATCGCACGTCAACCTGGACAGACGATGACACAAACACACGAACAGCCCTCTTGATCCCTCTTGACATCCTTCAGGCTTCTCAGCTTTTTTTTTTTTTTCTTTTTCTTTAATCCTTTAGTCAACATAACGAAATGCGTCCCTCCTGTAAACATCCAGGTGTTTCCAGGCCGTGAACTAACAGTTGTTGTTTTGTTGTGTTGTGTTCTTTGTGATGGACTGTGGTTATTGGTTTCGTCTGAGTTCCTTTTCAAACGGTTCCTTAACGGTTGGTTTCTCTTCTCCTCCTCCTTTTTCTTTTGGTTTCAGGTCCTGAGAGGATGCCGACCGGGTGCTATCAGCGATAGCCTTCACCACAGAGCAGAAGGAAGGGAAGCTGCCCCCCCCCCCGGCAAGAACAGAACACAACCAGGAAAGAACGCGAGTGATGAAAGAGGTGAGACAGCTCCGTTTGCCTCGGGGCTGTGCATTGTCTTATGTGTGTCCTCTGTTGCCCTTCCACCTGGCTGTGTGAGTCAGATGTGTACCCAGGAGGGGTGGTGGTGAATCTGTGTGTTTTGTGTGCGGCTGTTTGTTTTTGTGTGTGTCTCTGGCGTCAGGCCACAGCTGCCAGGTGAAGACTGTCTCATCCTGTCTGACTCACCTGCTGCGTCCCAAACTTCTGTCTCTGTCTCCTCATCCCTGCGTTCGTTCACATTAACCCTTCAGAAAACTTTTACCATGCCGACATTTGGTCTCTGTCAGAATAACTTCCTCCACTTGACTTGCAAAAATTTTACTCTATACACTTGATCAACACATATATAATACTTTGAATTGTGAATTTTATGACAAAACTAAGTTTTCATGTTTGTGTTAAATTAAAAAAAAAAAAAAAAAAAAAAAACTCTTTCAGGGTAAAATAGTTTTTCTTTCCATCGATAAGAAGGAGCATCCTCAGGCTGTGAGGAGTTCTTAAATCAGGATAATTAAACATAAAAAGGTTAAATTACTTTACAAAAATCAAACTATTTGTTTAACTTCCTCCAAAGAAACAAGTCCAACTCAAATCTTCTGTCTCCACCTCTCCGTCCTTCTGCCGGCTCTTAATCCCGTCTGTTTTCCTTCAGTCGATCACCGTCTAATAAAAGCTGATTGTTTCACATGAGCACTTTTGACAGAAGCTGATGGTTTTATGCTGCGATGTCATGAACCCCGTGATTCAATCGGTGTGAGCAAACTGATACAGCAACAGTTATTGCCATGGAGCCGTCTACGTTTTGATTTATAAGATTAGATCTCTTGGAAGCTGAGACTTCTGCTCACTGTAAGAGAGGTTAGGAGCTCAGAAAACACAGAAAAATAAAGCCACACAGTGAATTTTTCATTATTTTCTCATTAAAAACCAGAACAACCAAAGAGAAGTTGAACACAGAGTTCCTCTCATGTGTTTGGGTCGTTCTACAGCTGATCTGAAGTTTCTGTCTTTACCTGATCAGGAGTTCTGCTCATTCTTTGGAGCAGTAATGATGAAAAATCGACACAATAAACTCACAAACATACAGGACTGATCCAGAGACTCTCTGATTGGCTGAGACATCACCCACAGGAGCCAATAGGAGCGTCCGATGTAGAGACGTGACTCTGGATGTCACTATCAAAGATGGAGGATGGATGAATGAACACACAGAAGGAGTCAGAGAGTCGGACTGATCCAGATCTGAACTAACTTCAGTATTTCATTAACTTCATGTTCCAGTTAATATTAAATAAATATTGTGTGTCTCACTGAGAAGCTATTTGAAATATTTGTATATTTTTACAGAAATATCTAAATCATCATATTTCATGTATCTGCAAATGAACTTCTGTACAAAACATTTTCATGTTGCGAACAAATGTTGCAATATGAAAATGTGTGAGTGCCGTTAATTCCGTTTGTGTTATCACAGATGTTCTGTGTCGGAACACGGAGAACCGAGTCACAAGGATTTGACCTTTTCTCTCCATCATCCATGACAGTGAAACATTTTTTTAAAAAAAGGAGGACAAAACAGCAAACATTACCTTTGGAGAACGGGGTGGCCAAAAGGCAAACAGAGGAGAGAATCTGAGAGAGGAGCCGCCTTATTGTTTCAGCGGCTCCCAAAGTGAGCGGTCTCTCTGAGACTAATCTTCTCGCTCTCTGTGTGAGGCTGAAAGCAGCAGTAAATCATTTTCTACCACGCAGGCAGAGCCAGAATGGCTGCCACCACACTCAGATAGGGGGATGGTTAAAGAGGAGAGGCAGCACGGGGGGACAGGGCGATATGCCCCCCCCCCACACCAAACCCCTCGGAGGTTCAGCAGCATCGGGGAGATTCTGTTGGACTCGGTCCTCATCAGATCCAGAACTCTCCACTCGTTCCATATCAGCCCAGACCAGCTAAACTGGCTTCTCTCCTCCAGCTCACATTTTCAACTCGCTTTTGTTTGCTCTCTCTCAAGTGCCCCCCCCAGCTTTTATCATCACTGTCTATTGGTTTCATGTAAGGCCGGCACTGCTGCTGCATGGCCCAATTCTCCTTTTGTCCACAACTACCAAATAAAAATTAAAAAACAGCATTTCATAATTTTTTAAGATGGTGCGTGGGCTGATGGGGGGGCTGTGGGGAGTGGGGGGGGGGGGGGGCTGGTTTAAACAAATGGGAAACATTCCTCCAAGGGATTGTTTCATGCCAGCAATAATCAGTTTTAATTATTGGACTTCCTCACATCTCTGCCCAAATAGCTCCAGTTGGATAAGACAACATTATTCTTTAGTCGACGTGGTTGTCTTCCCTGGGGAGGGCAGAAAATGTGGAGGATGTTGGAAGTACCCAGAATGTCGCCGCTCTGTCGTCTTCGCCCCCTTTTCTCCTCTCGAGTGTGTCTCCGTCCTTTGCTCCGGTGGATGAAGTTCTTTCAGGAGCAGCCAAGTCTGTCTAAGCCGGCTTCAAAAGCTGCAGGATTCTGGGATTCTCTTCTCGGCGGCCATTAGTGCACGCTGCGGTGGAGGAGGAGGCGAGGGCGGGGTCGACGTAGCTCAAGACACGACGTGTCTCACGGTTTCATATTTCAAAAATGGCACACTGGAAAATGACAGGGAAATGAGTCACTCTGTCAAGTCGTATTGATTCACCGCAGGACGCAGGGACAGAGCGAGTAATTGTCAGTTTCATGCTCGCGCCGAAATAACAGACAAATGATGGACGGTGGTTTACGGCGGCGGGGGGGGGGGGCGCTCTTAGGTGGGGGATGGAGGAGCAGAAAACCTGATGCACAAGTGCCAAAAATGTGTCAACAGATGGATTGAGGGGAAGACTGAGAAATGGAGAAATGAAACCTGGATTTCTAAAGTCCACAAAAGGGAGTGATGCTTTAGAACTGGCAAATAAAGGGGGCTGGCTCTAATGTCTTTATAAGGCCATAAAACACTGGACTTCCTGGCCTCTGTCTAATTGTAGAAAGGGACAGGGATTGGAAAGGGAGTTGGGGGGGGGGGGGCTCGACTCTACCTGCCTACTAAATGAGGCCCTTAAATCCTCCTTGCTCGGCCTTCGGGGCTTTGTTGGGTTTGCTTTGCCAGCAACATGGACGCAAAGGGAGCGCAATCGAAGGAGGGACTGCGTTTGAATCTCAGCCGTCGGTGTTTCACTTGAAATTAAAGTGAAGATGGAGAAAAGGCACAAAGGAGGGAGGAAAGTTCTGCTCGTTAATGATCCCCCTCAGAGCTGTCTCGCACGGAAATAAAGACGAATGAGGGAAAGAGGAGGGATCCGAAGGCAGAGCTGAGAGGAAGAATACGATTCGTTTATCATCGATGATTCTTTACAATAACTGGAAAACACGAGAGGGAGCGTTTTATAGACACAGCAGGAAACAGCCATAGAAAAGGCTCCCCTCCCCCAAGGAGCTATACGCTGAACTCTTAAAACCGAGAGACGTAACACTCACCGTGATCGGAAAAGAAAACATTTTCATTTCATAAACTGCTCATCTCGGGGATGCGGCCTCGACCTCCGACACTTAAATCAGCCCGGTGAAGAGCCGAGGAAGAGAAGTGTTTTTCTACAGACCGAACTAAACTGTGCCCCAGATACCTGCACATGCACTTGAAGGGAAGAGCCATTAATATCAATATTTGTAGTGACAGGCTTATGAACTGTTCCACACAAAGATCTACCTGCCAAAATAAAAGCCTCCATCTAAACCCCGTAGAGATGAACTATAAGACAGAGCAACATTAACCCTTTATCTCTTTTATTTTTGGACACGATCGTACGATTCCTCTCCATTTCTTATTTATATCTATCGCAGCCGACTGTCCGTTTGAGGATAGTTTTATGGCGATGCTTTTACGTCCTGCTGTCTTGCGGTTTTCCTTTTCCATCCAGTCCCCCCGCACTGCAGTCTAAATTCAAAATGAGTGGTGGCTTCAGGCGCTGTGAAGAAAATTTAAATTCCAGTCTTGGCTTTTATCTTTTGTCAGCGACTTATTCTGAGTTTATGAGCTGTGCACATAACTTTTGCCGATTCTGATGATGGCAGTCCGGGGGTGTATTGTGTCTCAACTTGCCACACTACAGGAGCTGTATAACAGTTGCCTTTTTTGTGCTGGGTTTTATCAGTGAGTGCGAGAATGAAAAGGAGTCAAAGGCAGCCCCCTAAGCTTTCCATAATGCGTCCTGAGAGGAGACAAAGACCCGCATTCACTGCCGGGTGTCGATAAGACCTATCATTAGTCTGCCATTGGAGGTATTACCAACACACATAGACGCACTCATTCACAGCAGAGTGCAGTGGGGTACTTACTGCTGCACCCGTTCACTTTTTCCACACATGCATAAATATTCGTCTCTGCACCAGAGAAGAGAGAGAGTCATTCAGGCTCCATTTGAATCGAGTAAAGGCAGAGAAGTGGACCCCCCACTGGTTTCCCATCACCACCGGATCCACTCAGCCCCTCGTGGACTCACTGCTGTTCGTCACGATGTGGCTGCAGCTTCAAGTAGCTCAATTTAGAAGAAGACTGAAAGTCGACATTGAGACCGTAAACTCATCAGGAAAATTCACTGAGCTGATAAATCAGGGAGGGCGAGGGACATATTCCCATAGACTCCAACACAATCTGACCCCCCCAATGGTCATTTAATAGAATAAAAGTTGAAGGCTTGACTCTACAGACCCAGAGTCCAGATCCAGGTTTATAGACCATCTGTGTTTCGGGCTGCTTGTGTGTTTTCTTTGTCACGTTTTGTGTTGTAAAGTCTGTTGTGCGTTAAAGTGACTTCGATGACAGAAAATCCCCGTTTGCAGTAATAACGCCGATCTCTCTGCATTAATGTGCTACTGATGTATCGACGACAACGAGACAGGAGTGAAATGAAGAGCGTTGGACCGTCCGTCCTCCTTTCCTGTGTGCACGAGGATGACCGCGCTGCTGTCTGCGTCCTAAACAGATGATGGACCGCGACTCACATGCCCATTCCCTCTCATTAGCCCCCCCACCTCTGGAGAATAGATGAGTTTACTTACCTTCCCCTGCTCCACTCTCAGTTCTGAGCCAAACGCCAAGCGTCGGCTCAGGGTCATTAGCCTCGCTGCTTGGAACAAATGGCCTTCGATAGCATCGCGGCTCAAACACGAGAGAGGCAGATTAACCTCCAGATCCTTGGAGGGAGGAAAGAGGGCTGTTCTGCTTTTATATTTTTATTTTTGGGCCCTTTCTGCCTTAAATCATCTCCTTTTGTGTTTGTGTTCCAGATTTAGAGCCTTTGCTCTTGTTTGTTTTCCTCCTCGGCCTCCTTGGAATCTCATCGCACTTCAGCTAAACATCGCAGTTGTTTGCCCGAAAATAAAAACCGCAGAGAGAGAAGTGGGCAGAGGATCAAAGCCCGAGGAGGACTTGTCTGGCAGATAGTTGCCGGGGTCCTGCCTGCGTAGACTCACTCTCTCTGTGCACATCACTAGCACCCCCCCCCCAAACACACACACACACACACTTCCCTCTCACTGCCAGCTTGAAAATTACAGATCATGAAAAACAGTGCAGTCACAACAACCTCCTCCCGGAGCAGACGCCTCCCTGTTACAGCGAACACGCCCGTGTGCTGTCTTGTCTTTTCCAGCCTTTCTTCAAAGTGCAGAATTCCTCTTTCTTTATTTTATTATTATTATTATTTATTTTTTTTTTTATATCCTCGTTTTATTGTGCCTCTTCTGATTTGGTAAACTCTGCAGGCATTTTTAAAGGGTTCATTTTCAAGAGGGAGGAGATAATCTTGACAATAGACAAAATAAGATGATGGGCCGTTTTAACCTTGGTTAGGAAAACTCGGCACACTCAACGCCCCGCGTTTATTTCCATCTAAGGTCAACGTGTTCACCAAAGAGTTCTTTCCATGCGGCCTCAGTGAAGTCCGTGGCCAGTTGGTTGGTGGTGGTGGTTTTGGGGGGGGGGGGGAGGCTCAGATGTCTGTTTTGAGCAGAAAGACACGCCCAGAGGATGGATATAATTAAGACTAGTGACTTTTTCTTCTGTGGGGGGGGTGATTGTATGGATGGGTGTTCTGGGTGGTCTAGCTCTACGTGTCTGTACCAGTTTTATTAAGAACAGGCACAAATATGGTGAGAACACAAACATCTTCTGACAAAGCACCAAGATTAGCATATGTAACACATCCAGATATAAACGGCACAGACGGGAAAGCAGCCATGTCACTGGTTTGGCATGGGGAGGCATCTGGGTGCTGGGGGGGGGTTAAAAAAATCTAAACAAGGAAGAAGAAATAATCGAAGCAGCTCAAAGACAGACCCCGAAATTTACAGAAGTGAATGAACTTCTGGACTCTTCAGTGCTGAAGAACCTTAAACTCGCTGACTTTACTGACTCTGGCTCTGTAAAGACGTAAGCCTTACTGGTTGCATCGAACTCTATGGGAAAATGTCCCTCCTTTCTCCTTTGATTTATTGTCTCAGGAAACGTTTTCCTAATGAGTTTATGGCCTCAGTTTCTAGTTTCAAGTTGATACTTGACCTCTATCACCCCCCCATCCCCCGCTTCATCTATCTTCATACGTTTTAGTCATTTTATTTAGATTTGTCATTAACAATACAAAAATAAATTGTCCAAATCTCACAGTTTTACCTTCAGATATTCAACAGAAGCCAGATGATCCAAAAATGTCCTCCATTTGTTTGGATAAGGTCACGAAGCAGAACTGCTTCTCTTCCCTTTTGGAATACATTTTCTTTTTCTTTTATTTAAGTCAAATTAGCTGAGACGGATCTTTCCGTCTCCGACTCCACCGTGAACGTCTGACTTCAGCGCTGGGTGGCCCCGGTCGGGTGAACCTTCAGGTATTGCACCGTTTGTTAGTTTTCTGCCAACTGGGCCACAACCTCAAGAACAGAATTCATCTTATATTGCAGAAGTGGAGGTTGGGGGTGTTTCACACTCATTAATAATGTCTGCTCGGGTTTATTTGCACGACCCCGCAGCTTCAGAGAGAGGAATCCCTCCTGGATTGCTGGAAAAAATGTTTTCACATCTTTCTTCATCTTCAGGTGTGCAACTAAAAGCATGATTTGGATTGGACAGAATTCAGTATCCACCAAGTTTGGACTTTTTTTTTTTTTTTTTTTTGTAATGCACAATTGGAAACAAACATTTCCAACATTTACAGGAGGGTCCCTTCATTTTAGGGGGAAAAAGAATAAAAGCTATAAAGCCAGTCAATCCCACAACGAGCAGTAAATCCTGATTAATAGCATCTTCTTGTTAACACATAAACACTTTGTACCATCAAAACGTCCATTAATTTGGAACTTCTTCTCTCCCCCCTTTTGCGTGAATTGGCTCATTTAACTGGCAGAAGGAACACAGATTTTTATTGTTGCATTTTGTTTTTTTTTTTGGGGGGGGGTGTCTAAACTCATGGGTGGTCCTGGAGGGTTTTTTTTGTATGTGTGTCATTTTCTGAACGTCACATGGATCTGTTAATGAGAGAATAAATTGGTGACTCCGAGCCGAGACCTTAATGACGGAGGTGCCGTCCCCAGTCTCAGCAAGTTGGCTCAGTGGGGTGGAGGGAGGGAGGGAGGGAGGGAGGGAGAGTGGGGGGGCGTGGAGGCTTCAGGAAGCAAACTGAACATATCAACTCTGCAAGACAGAAATATTAAATTACATGTATGTGCTGGCAGATGCAGAAAATTGAGCGAAGGTAACTTAAGAAAGAAAGAAGGGGGGTAGTGGTGTTGGGTGGGGGGGGGTGTCAGTTCTTAGGCTGCATAAAAGGTTTAATTCCTCCTTCGGCTTTTCCTGCGCTTCCCCCGTTTCACTGTGTTTAGCATCAAAGTGAAGTTTGAACAATTGAGGCAATTTCTCATCCAGTGAAGGTCAATCATTGTTCTTTCTGTACGGACGGCGATCCGGCTGGGAGGAACTCAGAGGAACCACGTTTCACTGGCTGAGTCTATTTTAGCCTGTCACCTCTCAGCAACCTCTTTTTCTTCTTCTGCTTTTTCTTTCCTAAATGTGTTTTCAGACTATTCTTGTGATTTCTATGAATTTTCAGCTCAATTTATTAAAACTGCTATGTTATTATTCTTATTTCATATTTTGGCCTTGGAGTTATATGAAAGAAAGGAGAAAAAAAAGGAAAATTGATGATGGAAAGATTACTGCGACGTACAATAAAACATTTAGTCTGAAGCTTGTTTGGGACCAGAGTCCTGATCCTGGATCAGATTTAAGATCCAAAACTTTGCTCCTGGTGTTTACAGAAACCAAAAATATATGTGGTTAGGACACGAGGCACTTAGTGTGCTTAAACACGGCACATTTAGACTCGTTCAGTAGGTGCCGTCCGCAAAGGCCACTTGTACTTGCTGCATCTAATCACGACACCGGCACGAGTCCGCGCCAAGAACCATGGGCTCTGACTCAAATCCTGAATCCAGCCGGAGCGGTTTCATTTAAAAAAGGAAAAAAAAAAAGCGCCGTCCTCCACAGGAACTTTAGTGCGATTCGATAAGCTGACAGTGTTTGTGTGTCTGTGTCACCGTCAATGACTCATAATTAGACACAATGGGAGAGCAAATGGCGCCTGAATCTGGAAAACATCAGGGGACGCAGAGAAAAACCACAACTGATTCAGAAAAACTGGTGTGATTCAACCTCACAGCTGCCACCTACGACTCCTATTGTTTATGCTGTTATCAATCACATGTCGTTTTTTTTTTTTTTTTTTTTTTTTTACATTGGATGCCTAACAGGTTCCTTTTTTAATTAGGATCATCAATGTTTTCATGCTCTCCTGATGTTCAGTTATTGATTTACTGATTTAATTTTTTTTACTGATGAGGAATGAAGATCATTTTTCTTTATTGGGGTCATGAACCGGCTCACTTCACTGATGGAGCAGAGAAACAACCTGAGTTTGTATCTTATCAACTAAACGCTGAATTGATTGGAAACGAATTATCAGATTGATAAATAATGACTCTGATCATTAGCTGCAGCTTCAGGCTCTGATTGTGGAAAGGAAGAGAAAGACTTCAGATTTTTTTTATTCTTTTTTTAAATAATGTTTTAGTTTCAGCATTTGGACGCTCAGCATCCTGTTCCTGGAAAATCAGGAAGGTTGCTCTTTTTGTGCCGTTCCATCTGGTCAGCCGTAGATGTTCCACTCAGAAATTCTTTTTGATGATTGATTCTGTCTCAGTTTCTCATGGCGGCCGGCCTCATCGCGCTGCAGGCCATGTCAGATGCTCGGCTCTGTATAAAACATCACAGCCTGTTGCCGTCGTTATCCCAAAATTCTTTATTGTGTCTGCTGCGCCACATTAAAGCGGATTACCGACAGATTCACCGACTCCTTCAGTCAGGATCAGATTTTACAGACTAAAGTGTCTTCACAGGCTGATTTCATGTTCTTGAGGTGTTTCAGTGTTTCTTTTCCTCTTTAAACCACCTTAACATCCATCCTCTTTGTGTGTGTGTGTGTGTGTGTGTTGTTTGAAGATGAATTGTGAGTTAATGTACACACACACGTCGCTCTCAGGACCACCCAGAGTGTTTATAGGATCTGGGTTGTGAGTGGGTTTGTTGTACATATATAATCGTGTGTGTTCTGGAGAGGAAGCAAAGTGCAGATTGTGTTACAGCTAATACTGTCGCACACATCAGTCAGTGATGAATAATTCCAGTAATTTAACACACTTATTTGGAAACGGACATGTAAAAAAAAACAACAAAAAAACAAAAAAAGAAAAACAAAGCAGTGTGTGAGGACTTTGGTAATGAAACACTGAGAGTGTATGTGTGTGTGTGTGTGTGTATGACATTTTAATAACACGGTTTAACAAACAGCACCTGAATTTATCCCGCTCTTTCTTCTCTTGTTTGTTTTCTGCCCTTGTCCAGACACGACGGAGGCAAACACGTTCAACGGCACCTCGAGTCTGTCTGCGGTGAACCACCAGGCCTGCCACACACACACACACACACACACACACACACCAGTTACGGTAAGCATCAGAGACCACCGAGTCAGGAGTCAGGGGGATAATAATGGTGTCAATGTGAGAAAACAAACTCGTTTGTTACTGCTGTTTTCTTCACTGACTCACTTCAAGACAAGTTCACCATTAGTGTTCCGAAATGCCCCAAATTTAATATAAAATAGAAAAGAGTAGTTTCTTTGTGCTTTATTTTTACAGTGTTGTTTTTACAGGAGGACTAATTGTGTGCGTCTGCTGTGATTCATGCTTTCTGTAGTGTGTGCGTGCATAAAAACCTGCTTTCCATCAGTCAAACCCAATCTCCAACATTAACAGCTGCACCACATATCCCACAAACCCCCACTCTGTACCCCTCCCAGGATTCTCAGCATCCTGCTTCACCCTCCCTCCCTCAAAATAAAAAAAGATATATATAATTACAGTGTGTGAGCGGCATTGTGGGAAACCCTCCCTCTTAAGTGCTATATCTGCCCTTGTTGCCCCTTCTTATCTGTCATTCCACCACTCTTGGATGGGTTTGGGTGGGACTTATTCTCATCATTCATTAAACTGTCAAACATGTTAATTTGCATCCAGGTCATCAGGGCGACAGTTCAGACGGAGGTCAACAAGGTTTTAAATGCAGCTCCGAATAATAAGATTGGCCTCTTTAGTTGTTATTATTTAGTCAGTGAACATGAAGCGCGTTAATCCGTCCAGGTTATGAGACTTTATCACTCGCTGCTCCCTCTGCAGTCATTTTGTCCTCCTATCCAAATGTAATGTTTATTCAGTGAACTCCCACAATGCATCATAAAAAGCAGCGGCCACTAACTAGGCGATTTGGGCCATCATGCGTTGCTTTCAAGTTTAAAGACACAAACTTTGAAAAGAAAATGATTGAAGTCTTTTTTTTTTTTTTTTTTTAGGTGAATGGCAGAACAGAAGTCAAAAACAGAAATAGAAGCTAATTTTTATAGTAGTATATTTATAGAAGTACATTTTGTGGAATTTTTCAGTCTTTTCGGTCGGCTTTTGTTTGTAGTGAGATTGTGTGTGTCCTCAGTATGAACTCCTGATGAGTTCAGACTTTGAACAAGCCAACACAACTATTGTCTTAAAGTTGTCACAGACAGCATTTCCCACAAGCAGGCAGCTCCATATTGAAATGTCTGAAGTCTTTCCCAGGGAAGACACAACAGTTTGTTTATTGTAAACAGAAAAGAAGCCGAAGTAGAGAAGTGATCGACTTAAACCCAAAACTCTGCTGGGAAAAAAGTTTCATCTAAAAAAACAACACAAAAACGACAGCGAAGTTGCTGAGAAAATAAATTGTCAATCAGTGAAAAGATGAAAATCAGGGTCTGCAGTTTCAAAAAAAAAAAAAAATTTGGAATCAGAAAGCTGCCTCGTCACGTTGATGTGTAGCTCCAGGTGAAGTGACGGCACCGCCACGTTACCAACCAGCTGAAACGCCGCCCGCCGTCGGTTTGGTGGTGCCTGTGCCGGACCAGCTTGGCTAATAGTCAGCCAAAGTGTGTGTGTTTGTGAGCGCACGTGTGCGGGCTATTAAAGCACTTGAGAATCAGAGACGAAAGGCCTCGCTGCTAATGGATGTGTCTATTGATGTTCCCATTTAGCAGCACACTGTAAACGATAGGACCGTGATTGTGTCGAGGACGGACGGAGGAGGAGGAGTGGAGAGCGGTTTGTCCGGGCAATGATGACAAGGAAGGTTATTATTTGGCGTGCTGCAGAGACTCTTTCTGCTGTGTGAGAGAGAGAGAGGCACTCTTCCTCCATCTCTCTCGCTCTCAGCCTTTTGGCCATTATTCACTCTGCCCCTTCTCTCGCTCTCTGCCGTGAGTCGACATCAATTGTGGTTGTCTTTCCTCCACATCCTCCTCTATTTCTCTTTTCTCAACAGCCAGCCATTCCTTTTCGTTTTTTCTTTTTTTTTCCCCTTGAAATTGTGTGAAAGTAGATGAATTATCAGAACAAAAAAGGAAGTCAGAGACAGAATAACGCAGAAGCGGCAACGAAAGAGTTTTGTTATAAAATTTTTAGGAGAGCAGGTTGCCCTTGAAATATTGATTTCTCCAGTACTAGACATTTTTTCCAGCTGTGTGTGTCCTCAGGATGAACCTCAGTACGTGTGTGTGTGTTTGTGTGTGCTGTCAGATCCAATCTGTGTGTGTGTGATGAATATGAATACAGGCAGCCTGCCTGCAGGTCTGGCAGAGACCACCTCCAGGTGGACTCAGACCCGTCCTCAGACGTCAGCCTGTATCTGTCAGTGCTCCGACAACCTGAGGATGAAATGGTGAAGGGAAAAAAAATACACAACACAGAGGACAGGAGCTGGGATCAGAGGGAATCGAACCTTTAACTCTACTTAGTGGCATTTAAACTGGTTGTGATTTTGATCACAGGTTTTATTAGTTTTGATGAATTCTCTTAAGTTGAAGGGAATGTTGTGTGTTTATCTCAGTGCGTGAAATCAAACCTGATAGTGCCAATCCTGGATGTCAGTGTGTTCGTGTTTGTGCGTGTGCTATTGTAGACTTTGTGTTGTTTGTCAAAATTCGTAAACATCAGGTCAGTCCTGCCGCTGGAGGCCATTTATCATTCATCCTGTGTGTGTGTGTGTGTGTGTGTGTGTGTGTGTGTAATCCAGCCGTGAGGAAGTCAAAACACACACACAGAAACACGGAGCCGGAGGCCAGCGAGCAGGTGAGCATTAAGTCAGGCAGCTAAACAGATCACGTTGTGGAATGATATCAGCAGACAGGCAGACAGAGCAGGCCGGTCTGTACCTGCAGGCAGACCGACAAACCACAGCACCCTCGCCAGGAATGTCAGCCCCCCCCACCGTCATAGGACAGAGAGAGAGAGACAAACTGGGGTTTCCACTGCGACGTGTGTTTTAAGGCCTGAGCAGCAAAAATCTGATCTGAAAATCTTAAATCTGACAAAATCTTTTTTTTTTTTCTTTCTTTTTTTTTTTTTGGCGGGGGGTGGGGGTGATTTAAAAAAAAAACAGATAAGCAGCTGTGGAAATCAAATCTGTATTCAAGCCCAGACATTTTACTGGATCTCTTAAAAACAAGTTGAAAAGAGACTTTGGACTTTTGTGTGACTGAAGTTTGAACTGTGACGAGTCAGAATGCTTCTTTCTGAGGACCTAAAATTAGCTGACAGTGGAGGATGTGGTGACTTTTACAGCTAAAGTATTATTTTATTAAACAAATGCCAAAACTTTTAGGGCAACATTCCTTTGTTTCTTTACCTGATGAAAGAGTCTCCTCTGACGGTAAAAATAAAATAAAGATCAGCACGTTTGCACGCTGCCACAAAATGGAGCATGGAGCTTCTTTTATCTGGAAGTAATCGAAAAACTTTTTATTGTATCTTTCACACAAAGTTATTCTGCTAGTTTGCCATTTGTGCTCCTCATGCAGCTCTGACGTTTTTAGACTTTATAGTTTTCTTTCATTTGCAATCTGCTCAGCATGTGTTTTTTTTTTTTTTTTTTTTTTTTTTTTAATCTGTGCATCACATTCAGCCTGCCAGCTCAGAGAAGGTCAGCAGTGAGCTCCGTCGGTTCACCTCTGCCGCCGCTCCTCCGTTCTGTTGTTTGTCCCCAAAGTGAAGATAAGGCGTTGTTCCCAACATCCACTTTTGTTCTTTCCTTTTCCCTCTCTTTTTTTTTTTAAATATATATTTATCCTCAAAACGCCTCTTGAAAATTTCAAGTTTCACAAGTCACATCATCATCCTCCAGCCCCTGCCCGAACCCCCCAACATCCACTTATCTAAAAATGATTCAGTGGTTAAATGTCAGAGCTGTCGGTGCCATTAAGGCCACCACGTTTGAAGGAAGGACACCCCCGTCTGCCCCTCCTTGTTCCCCTCACCCCCCCCCAAGGCTGGTTTCAGGGCTGATGTGCAGACCTTGTCATTCAGATTAGGGCCACGTTGTCAGCTCAGGGCACCCCCCCGTCTCTGGTTGCGTGTCCTGGATCTTTCTTCCTGTCACCCCCGTCCTCCGGCCAGAGAAGACCTTATAAAGCAACATTCCTTCTCATCCACTTCTGTCAGTCAAGTCTCTGCTGGGGAGGGAGGACGGAGGACAGAGGCTGATTTAGCAGCGTTCCTCACAGCAAGGACTGTGCTTTTTTTTTTTTTGGTCCAAGCTTTGGGAGACGTGTCAGCAGCCGGCAAACTACATATTTATTTATTTTTTTATAATGTGATTGAGGTATTTTGAGTGATGATGTAGTGTCTGCTTGCAGCTGACGGGCTTTTCAGAAGAATACGTGAACCGAGACACTCTGGGAAACGACAGCTCTTTGTGATCTGAAGGAGAGATGAGATGCAGCACATTCGCCGCCGTCGGCCGCGTGCAGGAAACTTTAACAATCGTCGTGATTACTGTTTAATGTGTTGCTGCTTCAGAGCACAGATGAGTCAGTGTTATTTTTAACGCTGTTTTCTGGGTGAAAATAGTGGATGAGTTATCCACCTTGCTGTCGTCTCCTGCCCGTCAGTTTCCCAACACCATGTTTATCACCCAACCACATCTTGACTCATCTTCATCGCAGTTTCTGCTGCAGCTCTTTGGCGTTTCATTTCTGTGCGTCTCACAAACGCTCTGCTTAATCAGAGCTTCTCATCATGGACAAAAAACAAAAAAACAACAGTGTGTAATAAAATCTTTCACACACAAGAGGAAAACAACAACAAAAAAAAAGAAAACAGCCGATGTTCAGCCACAGTGACACATAACGAGAACAACAGATGCTCTCGATCTGGGTGAGTCTGCAGTTTCAGATTCGGTCTCTGCCTTATCCTCCACCACGCATGAGGCCGCTGCACTCCAACACGCTGCATCATGACGGGCTGCAGCCTCCGCCCAGGTGTTGTGTTCACTGAAACTTGCTATGAGTCATCAGTTTCAATATGACTTCCCCCTTCTAACTGCTACTCGTAGTGAAAGAAAAATGTGTTCCCACACACGGCGTCACACTGACCGCATCTCATTGGTGACGATCAAATCCTTTGCCAGGATTTGAGACGAGGCGGAGCTTGCTTCTGTGGTGTCAGAGAACAGAGCACATTTGTTTCAGTCAAACAGCATTTGATGTTTATCTGCATGTTTGTTTCTTCCTATTAATCTTTTTCTCTCTCTCTCTTATCTGCAGGTACAGGGAATGATGCGGGGGGGGGGGGGGGGGGGGGGGGCATCAGGTGATGTTCACCTAAAAGGCTGAAAGAAGATTTAGAGTTATTGTTCCATCTTTGAAGCTCATAGAAGTTGATGGAAAAGATGGCATCATCAAAGTCTGATAAAACACTCCTGATTCTTTTAGTATCCCCTCGGCTCAGGGAATGAAAAGATCGGGGGGGCGTTGTCATGAAGAGAGAGTTTCTCCGCCTACACTTAAGACTTGCTGCCTCTGCATCTGTAAGCAGAATGTCATCTCTGGTCACCATCAGGTCCGTGCTCGCCCCAGTGAACATTCAACGCTGTCGGTGAGTTTGAGCTAAATTGAAAAAACCATCGACCGTTGATTGTACCCTGTGGCCATGCCTTTGTCGCTCAGCCTCCCCCCGCTCAAAAAAATAAAATAAACCTGCAAAAGTTTCAGATGACTCCTGCACCAACCACAGGAAGAGCATGGTGCCCTCAAAACAAACAAACAAAGAAAAAATGGCTTCAGGTTCCAAAGCAACAGCAAAGGTCACAATCAACATTCATTGCTGTCGGTGGGTTTAACTGTGTGGAAGAGCTCACTGAACGATGAATGCAACTGTGTCCCAGATTTCGTCCCACCGTCACCACGAATAGCGTCACGATATGCTGATGACGGCATTGTTTATTTCTCACCCTGCCCCATCCCCCACCTCCCACCGTCAGCCGGCGAACACAGGCAGCGTTGAATTGACAGGCAGCTCAGATTTCATCTCCATCACGCTGGCTGGGCGGCCCCTCCCACCAAACCCCCGCCAGTCGGGTTTCAACAGCAGGGGGGGATTAAAGATGCAGGAGATAGTTGGGAAATAAAATGACCTTTAAAGGAAAATATACCAAGAACATTTGGCTGCCATCACACTGAAGGTTTGATAAATGATTTAGTTGTTGGAAAAAATTCAAAAAAAGAAACAAATAAGAGGTGAGAACGTTTTCCGAAAAGCTGCAGGATAAAATGATTAATGACCTTTTAGAAATAATAGAATTTTAAGCAAAAACCAAAAAAGGTGAGCATGTAAAAGAACTGTTATATTAAAATATGTGCCAATTTTTATGTCTGAAACATTAAAGAACGATGAATTTAAACAACTTTACTGTGTTTTTCTGTTTGTCACTTGTTTTTGTACATTAAATCAACTGTCACAACTGAATGTTAAGAATAAAATTAACTCAATTACTCTTGCTGACTGAAGCAGCACTTTGCCGCTTCCATTTAAATGGAAACATTTCAGTAACACTCTTAATTAGCTTCTTATTTACCAACTTTATTCTACTAGGTTTAATTAATATTCCAAATTTAGCTTTTACTGCAAGAACCAATAGATAAACATTGTTACGTCTTTTTATAGTGACAATATTTTAACTTAACTGGAGGAGAAAGTTATAAAACTGGAAATTATTTAAATAAGTTGCTCTAAATCTTTTTGTGAAAAGGAAATATTGGAATAATTTGGATTTAAGAGATTAATCACACAACACACTATTACAACAGACCTCATTTTTAACAGTTCTTTTGTCATTTTATATTGTGTCCTATTTATTATTGTTAAACTGCGAACATTTGACAACAAAATAGTTTTGTTGCTTTCAGTCTGCCTAAGTGAAAACACATTTTGCAAAATAATTACACAATTTCTTAATTCCACTGAATGACACTTTAATTCTATATTAATATATTTTATACTGTCTGTAGCTGGACCCCTTTTATGTGTGTGTCCACTAAACTCTGTTTTTTCCCACCATGAGACAATTAAAAGTAATTTAGGTAAATAAATGCACCAAATGTGCTGCTAAAACACAAACACACAAATATAATTGTGTGCCTACAGCTGGTGCTGGAGGATGATGTGTTTGTGTGTATATTTATATCTATAAATAAATACACACAAACAAATATTTTTTTCTAAGAATACAGCTATTATTTAATAACTGCATTTACATATTATTAAATCTTAGACAATTAGGTTAGATGAGCGGAAAAGGTGTCACTTGTGTTACGATAGTTTGACGTGTCAGCTAAGCCACAGAAGACTTTGTGCCTGTTTACTGTACAAACCACCGTGATGTTTGTAAGAAGTCCCAGACCGACCATTACCAAGAAGCTGCATGAGTCATGAAAGCAGTAATTGAAGCCCATCGTGCCTAAATTAAATGTTTGAATGAAAAGAGAAACAGCTTCTTGTCACACTTTTAGTTCTTAAGTGTTTTTTTTTTTAACTGAAGCTCTTCTTGACAAAAAAACTATTAAAATAAATATGTGCATCAATTCAGAATATCTTGTTGAAGATTGGTATTAAACATTCAAAAAACTGGCCGTGTTCCATTAAATATATATACTTCCTATATTAACACTGATAACAAATTACTGAATCACAGAAATATCATGTTTTTATTGCTCCATTTCAGGCATGGCAGCAGATTTAATGACTCCATTTGTCCAGCAGAGGGACATCAATGAACGGGACATTAAAACAACCAGTCGTCCTTTTTAGTTTTATGTCCTTTGTATTTTTTTTTTAAACACATAAATGCAAGAGAAATGAAAAAACGACAGAAACAAAAAAAAAAAACTGTGTATGCAGACAAATATTGATTATTGTTACACAGCGGATACAAAAATTGATCACAATGAAGTCTGTATTTATAACCTGAAACCTGAAGAAGGGTGTGTTTGTTTTTCGGTCACGATTGAAACATTAACGTTTAACTAACAGAAGTAGTGATTTCCATGTCATTAATTTCATGATGTCAAGTTAATGCTATAGATCAGGTGTTTGGGAAGGGAGAAGGTGGAAAACATTATTTTAGAATAAATGGGTTTGTTTGGTTTCTGTTTTCTGAGGAATAAAGCTGAGCAGAGAAGGAAAGATGGTTCAAACTTATCTTGATGAATAAATCTCAACTTGTGATTTCTTTTTAATAACTTACATAAAAAAGATAGTGGCATCAGTTTCTTCTACAGAACGAAGAATAATACAAAACTGGTTCAGGCTCTAACTTTGGACATTTAACACTTTTACACATTTCTAAAACCAGAACGAATTCCAACTGACAGCATATTTAACAAACACTGGCTCTCTAAAACTCTACACCTCTTGTTGTTCCCTTCATGAAACCTACATCTATTTTAAGCATGATCAACTCTCAGGTCTTTTTTGTAATCTTCACTCTCCCAAACTTTTATTTTTTAAGACATTATATTTTGAAATGTTGATGGAAAAGCTTATTTTGACTAGATAGTGTCAGATATCGGAATCAATCTGAAAAACTTTTACTATAAAAGATGAAAATAAAGGTCCCACTGAGAAAACATGTTTGGTTGTGACTGATGGGTGAGGTGAGCTTCAGTTCATGTTTTTATTAATTTTTTTATTAATTAATTAATTAAGTATTCTGGTGACTCGTCTCATCTGGTTTAGGCAATGAGGGACACTTTCCCAACCTGCTTACGTACATAGATAAAGAAATGAAATGAAAGCCGAACAAACCAGCTTGTCTACAAAAATAAACAAGCTAAACTGAAATGTTTTCAGCGTTTTAACGGCTCCACTGCCGCCCTCAATGAGGGATTTCAGACTATTTTGAGATTTTAAACAAGCAACATGATCCCAGCTAACCAGTTCAGTGTAAATATAAAGGGACGTCACGTGTGTGACAAAGTGCATTTTCCTGACGGAGTGGTCAAAGTTCACAGTTATGGGCCATTAAACTGAGTGTGTGTCAGACCAGGAGCTGCCCAATGACCTGAGCTGGTGTTACCCCCCCCCACACCCCGGTCACGTATTGCTGTTTGGATACTGTCAGGGGGCTACTGTCTGATATCTGCCGGTCTGAGCTGCCTCTCACCCTCAGCCAAGAAGATCTGCATGGCCCGGTACAGCAGATGGACGCCCAGCTCCCGCTTCTGCTTCGACTGCCAATTGGACACCACGCCGTAAAAGTCCCCTCGCTTCTGATTGGTCAGCATCTTCAAACCTGGAAAAGTGATTGGAGAATGAAGTTGGTTCATGAAAGGCTGTTTGTTTTTTTTTTAGTTTGTTTTTTGTTTTGTGTTCTTTGTGGCTTATCTTGATGTGGAAGATAGAAAATAATAATATATAATAGTTAGTGTGTCGCTTTAACATCCTGAGATAATTTTTAATTGCAACCTTTTACAAAATGAATAATACATGAAAATCTATGTTGTTGGTAAACATGGACATATGTCAGATGTAATAACTCAAAAAATGAATCCCACTTAGCATTAAATTATTGGAAAATAATAGTTGACTGTGTTTCTGCATTTTAAAAAAATAAGTGAAAAAATTAAATTAAATAATAAAACTTCTCTGGTTCTCATACCTTGAGTTTTTCGTTTTTTAAACCAGAAAAATACAATCTGTTCTGAAGATTGTTAACAGAGTCAAATTAAGGTAAAATTAAAGTTAAAGATCAGCTGTTTGCATCATTAAGTCCCTCTAGTTATGCCCCATTATGGATTTCATGTATGAGTAATAATGAACTGAACATTATGACAAAATAATCTTGACAGGCTGCTTTAGGAGCCGCTCAGACGTTCCCCTGCTGATACTCACCGATGGCCTCCACCATGCACGCCTCCCTTGTGTACGCCTCCACCGGAATCACGTTTTGGAAGCAGTGCAGGGAGATGACGCCCTGCCCGCCGTTCCACACGTTCAGGATGTGCTGCACTTTGGGGCACAGTTTCTGTCACCGAGAAGAAAAGGTCAATGATTTATCCAGATATTTCATATGTCATTAATTCGCATCTAATTTCAACTAAGACCGATCGGCGTATGCAGTCATACCTTCGAGGTCTTGTCCCCGCTGTAGTACTCTAAAGCCTCGTACAGGTGACTGTACGGACGGGAGCGTTTTCCTTTGCCCACGTAGAATATGGAGTGGATGAACGTCTGGAAACACTCCAACGGAGTGATGGTGTGACTGCGGAACGGGAGATTATTTGTCACCCTGACAGAGAAGAAAGAACAAGATTAGTTTAATTAGGTTTTTAGTTCTACTCCAGCAGTCCAGTACAGCTTTGTTGATTTTTATAATCAGTCTGCAGTGACAGTGCTGGAATGATGTTGGACCTCGGATCAAGCAGCAGGTAGTTGAAGCTGGACTTGATGATGCCCTCCCTCCACTTCCTGTTTTGATCTGGTTGGTCGAACTGCTGACACAATGCCTGCTCGTCTGCCTGGCAATCGGGCAGCTTGAAGGTTTGCAGAGCCCGACACAACTCTGGGCTGTAACCTAAATCTGCGGGAAATGAAAAGAAACTGCTCATTATCATTCAAACCACAAGTTCTGAAATAATATCATGAGATAATCATTCATATTTTTGTAAATAGTGATCAAGAAGTTGAAATAAAGGGCAGGCGCATCACCTGACTGTGGCTGCACTGTTTGTTTCTGGCGACACAGAGATGGAGATTTTGACTCCTGCAGCAGACGACACAGTCTTTTCATGTAGGTGGGCCTGGTCCGGCTGCTGATGGGACCCGGACTCTCCCCCAGCTCCACCAGCCTCAATCTCAGCTCCCTGTCAGTGATCCCTTTAGTCTCTGGCAGTAATCTGTCCCTGTCTTCTTCATTGTGACCTTCCCGCTTCACCGTCGGGGGATCCTGGTTTTCCTTGCCTCTGTTGCCCATCAAACTCATCTGCATTGAGCGCCAGTCATAGATTACAGTCTCTTCGCTGCTGGTGGTGGTGCTCATGCTGGAGCTGAGTGAGGTGTTGGCGGTAGGTGGGACATGGGTCTCGATCAGCATGTGGCCCTGTTCTGTATCTGTGTAGAGGTACTCCACCGGTTCGTCCAGGTCCTGAATGTGTGGACGTCCTCCGGGTGTGTAGGACAGGTTCGCCAGTTGCTGAGGCCTGCAGCGACTCGACAACCTGTTCATGCTGTATCGGGGGGTGCATCCGGTTCCTGGAGTGCATGGAAGGTCAGAGTCTTCCCTGGACCTCCTGGGAGAAAAACAGTCGGAGTTGGATGAAGATGACACAGAGTCAAGCTGAGAGTTGCTATCCTCAGTGATCCAGAGATCTTCGTTCTTCAGGCTCTCCATGTTTCCCTCAACAGGGCCAGAAATTACATCTTCCCTTGTCTTTTCCTCATCTGCACTTGTCAGATCATCAATCAGGAAATCCCCAACCTGAGCAAGATCCCTTTCTTGGCATTGCATAGCAAGTGCAATCTCTGCAAGGTTTCTTTCATACGCATCCATCGAAGAGTCCTGGTTTTTCTCCAGTACGACTGTATCTGATAACGTCTGTGATTCACTGCTACTGCAGTTTACACTCTTGGAGAGGATGAGAGTATCCGCCTGGCTGTTGCTAACACTTGAGCCAACGCTCAGGGTGCTGGACTGTGTGTCTTGGCACTTCTCGGGAAGGAAGTCTCCTCCTGTGGATGGTGGACAATAAGGAGTGTGTGGTGAACTGTAATGGTCTCTACTGTTCTGAGACCTGGGCGTCTGGCGGGGGGCTCGAACTGGTGTAGGTAAGGTCTCCTCAAACAGAGACGACGTGACGAGGAGGCTTTCGGGCATTTTGCTTGTTCGCAGTGAGCAGCGACTCAACCTGGAGCGAGTGCGACCAGTCACAAAGGGACTGGGCGTGAAGGGAAGATCAGACAATTCCTCAAATGTCCCAACGGCACCATCAGATCTGGTGTCCAACATCTGCTGAGTGGACAACTTGTCAAGACCATCTTTGCTTGAAGTATCTACAACAGCATCACTACAAATGAAAGCATCCCGATTCGTTTGCTTGATTTCATTTAAAGTCAGTTTATTGATGAATCCTGGTAAATTGTCTAAACTTTCAGGTTTTGATTCTGTCTGGCGTTGAACGGGTGTGAGGTTAACATCTCGCTTCATTAATTCAGAGTCAGTAAAAATCTCCCCCTTTTTGTCAGATTGAGCCCCTGAAGAAGCCTTTCTGGGCAGTAAGGAAGCATCCAGAGCGCTGGTGTAGTGGTCGCTCTCACAGCTGCTGTATTGACTGCTGGCTGTCCTGCTGCTGCTGCTTCCATCTGAATGTTGTGCCTGTTCAGATATCTTCAGCTGTTTTCCTTTCACAGGCTCTTCTTCCTGTTCATCATCACTTTCTTCCACATCACGACGACTGATGACTGTTTTCTCCATGTCCTCACCTGTGCTGCTCTCCCTACAGAAAACATAAACATGGTCCGGTGAAGTGACGTCGATGCCTTGCTTGTGTAAAACAGTGGCCATACGTTCAGAATCCAGGAAGTCAGAGTACTCTGAAAGGTCAAAGGACCTGATGGCGGTGCTGCCGTCGACAGCAGGCTGCGATTTGGGAGATTCAGGGCTAAAAAC
Organism: Echeneis naucrates; assembly: GCF_900963305.1. Classification (NCBI taxonomy): domain Eukaryota; kingdom Metazoa; phylum Chordata; class Actinopteri; order Carangiformes; family Echeneidae; genus Echeneis; species Echeneis naucrates. The sequence goes on from NC_042514.1 coordinate 1,241,358, forward strand.
AGGGAAATATTCATCTACATCCTTGAAGCTCACACTGTTACGGTTCACTCGCTTGGGGAGGACCGCTGAAAGTAAATCTTGTCTGGAGGGAGAAATTCTGCTATCAGAGGGCTCAGCATGTTCATCTGCCTCTAATGTGGAGACGACATCATCAGTCAATAAATCATCCTCCTTCAGAACTGGCATTGAAGCTGCAAGGCCCATGGCAGACATGCGTGTGCTGGATAATATGGAGGGACCTTCTGGGGCCCAATGTACAGAGGAATTGTTCCAGTCTTGCCTCTTGGTGTCCATATCAGAAATTCTGCTCTGAAACATTCCTTTGCAGCTTGGCCTCCCATTAACATTGAACATGTTAAAAAATGAAGAGCGTCGTGTGCTGCTCAGCAGGACATCACCGAAGTTACTGATCATAGATGAGTGAGAACTGAAGCTGTAGTCCGAATCATGATGGCTGGACATGTCTGTTTGGTCTGAATACATAGCTGAGAGACAAAAAAAGAGACAAGAAAAACTAACATTAGACAAACAGATGCTGGAAAAATAAAACCAGATCTCATTTGATATTTTTTTTCCACACAGTCTGTGCTTCTGAAAACTCTAACATCAGCACTTCGACTTAATTGAAAACAATTAGAAAGCTGCTGACAATCTGCTGTAAACCAAGAGACATTAAAAGCTGGACAAACACATTGTGATTTTGAGGATGAATGTTAAATAAACCCTAAAGAGACTTTCTTACAGTATTGGAATTGAGGCAAATTGTCCTCCTCTGTGTCCGCTGAGCTGGTCTGGTATTCCTGAAGGAGCAGAGCACATTTTCTATTCTCCTCCTGCTCTGCAAGCTGCCCCGGTGTTTTCCCCTCCTATGTGGATGGAGATAGCTAGCATAAACCAAACTGCATCTAATATCAGGGGAATGTGTAATTATTGATAATACTGGCAGTTGATTAGTGAAAGTCTGTTTAATTTCAAATTTTCATGTTCTGTGCCCATACACTTCCCCCGATCTAAAGTTAATACTGTGGAAAACAATTCTTACAAAATCTTTAATGTTCGGGTCCCCGCCGTTCATCAATAGCATCTTCAGATTTTGATAACATCCCCAAAGTGCGGCAATATGAAGAGGAGTCAAGCCATCTGACGACCTGGAAGAAATGACAGTAAATAGCATTATTTCAAGCTCAATTTCAGTTTCGTCTCTGTATTTTAATATGATTCCTGATGAGCATGATACTGGAAACATTACAGTGCGGTCACTGTAAGCATGCATACAGACAGAGTGTGGAAGATTCAAAAATCTAACCTTTGTTAACACACAGAGCAGATTTCCTTAATCAGATCTGACCAAGTTCCTCGAAAATTAAATGGGGTTGGGCTTTTGATTGAATTTTTGTGGAAACACACCTGACGTTGGGGTCCGCTCCGCGTTGAAGCAGCATTCTCAAGCAGCGTGTGTTCTTTTCAGACTCTTTGCCAACAGCCAAGTGTATGGCAGCCACCCCTTTTCTCCCCACAAGGTCAGGACAAGCTCCTTGTGAAAGAAGCAGCTGCACAGATCTGCCAAAGAAAACCATACATCATTGTTATGATGACAACTACAGCAGCTTCCAACAAAAGCTTACACAGAAATAATCAGATTTAGCATTTGTGACGTGAAGATGGTGGTCATTTAATCAAAGTGATAATAAAACTCTGCTGGAGACGCTTTTTGACTCAGTGACATGAAAACAGAAAGTCCAGCTGATACTAACTGGATATTATAATACTGAAGGCTGCAGCTGCCCCGGTCAGTCCCATGAACCCCCCTGATGAAAACAAAGGTCACCTGGGCTCTCCATCCTTCACGGCTTTACACAGCTGAGTTTGCAGCTCCTTCGTCCGTCCGTCCATCATCACAGCTGTCCGTTCATCGGTGACCTTTGACCTCAGGTCGGCGCATTCCAGTTTAGACCGAAATCGCACTTTTAATCGGAGCTAACATTAGCCTAGCCTAGCTTAGCCTTGCTGGCTACCGAGACGCTGCCGAAAACTACAAACTCCGTCAAGCAAGCATACATTTTGGTTTTTTGTTGTTGTTGCTTATTTTTCACTCTAAAATCCAAACTTCCTTCTGTTAGTCACTTCGGTGGTTTTTGTCTTTGAACTCGGGACACGGGATTGTTTGGTTTGTTGGCGGAAGTCAAACTTCCCTCCAAACAGAATGCTCCTCCTCTGTGGCTGGCGGAGGGTACAAGCACCGCCTCTTGGCGTCTCTGATTGGACGAGCGCTTCCCGCCCACCAATCAGGTCTCTTGAAACTAAAGCGCAGTAATACGGGCCTTTGGTTACGTCACTCTGGGCCGTATCACATCTTTCATTCAAGAAATTTGCTCATCCGCTGTGGCGGCTGAGATCTATATTTTTATGTACTTTATTTATTCAAATGAGACTTCTATTTATCTTCTAGTCATATCAAATTTATTTATAAACATTTTACTGTATATTATCTTATATCATATCTCATATTATATTGTTTGTTTGTTTCATGATTCTTATTGTTTCTTGGTTTGATATATTATGTCATCTTAGTTTAGAAGTGATTAATATTTCTTCTATTTGCAGTATATGTTTGTAATAAGATAAAAATGGAAATTTTTTTGGAATAAAGAGACTTTTAAAAATCCATATGTTTGCAATTATATGTGCTAAATGAGCATTTTTAAGGATGGCATGAAATAATGTGGAATGTGGAATAATGGAACACATTATTCCACAATAGTGGATAAACAGATACAAACTGATTTTTGGTTTATGTCTTGAACTGGAGTTTAATTTACACAATTTGTGTAAAATAAAAATTTTATGAAAAACATGGGCCTTCCATTTTAGGTAATGGAGAATGGAGATAAAATAGATTGTGCCCACAAATTTTACAATTAATAAAAATAAATTGGAATTTTTAGAAGAATAAGATTAAGACAATATCCTTTATTTGTCAATAACTTCCACTCTTGTTCTATCAGATTCTTCTTATAGACAACAAAGGGAAAGACACCTTGAATACATGTAATATTATTACTACTTTATTCCTTCTTTAAAATATATTATTTGAATTTTACATAAATAAACTTAATGCAGTCTTAAAAGTGATGGCTCTATGCAGCAATAACAGCAATGCTCAATTTTTACAAAATGGCTGCCTGAACATGGAAGAACATCTTCTAAGTTGTGCGACTTCACAGCATTTAGATTCCACAGAGTGTTGTGTCTGATTTCACAGTTCGCTGAAGGCTGTGAGCTCAGACTCTGACGGAGCAGAGAGCGAGCACAAGGAGGCCGGAGAGGAGGAGCAGCAGGTTTGGCTGGGAGGCTCCGGCCTGGTTGTGGGGGGTCAGCTTGCAGTTGTCGTAGGGCTCCACACAAGCAGCGTAGGCCATGACGTGAGCGATGTAGCTCTGCTCCTGGACGCCGTGGAACAGGTGGGACATGGGCCCTTTGGCAAAGATGGCTACATCCTCGATACTGTGAGTCTCTGAGTCCAGAGGGACGGGCGCTTGTTGACGATAATCATCAGCCGCTGGAGGACAAACAGGACAGAGGAGACAGATTAACTATGGATTTATGCACTTTAGTTATATATTAATACTACTTACATATTACAATGTTTTGTGCATTTTTGCTGTGGATTGTGTATGATGTTTGGAGTACGGCAGTCCCAAAGGCATGTTTCCATTTGATGTAAAGTAAATGGAGAACAAAGCCTTACTTACAGTATCGTGATATGCTTAATATAACACTTATTCATGTTGGTACTCAGAAAGACTTCTGATTTGATTTGTGACAAAAACAAATCTCCACTTTTGGACAGATGGATTCACTGTCAGTGCCTTATCCCGTTTCACCACCAGGTGGAGCTGCTTTATTACTTTGTCCTCTCTCATAACCGGATGGATACACACTTACATGAAACGGTCTCGTTCATATCCGGACGGGTCCCGTTGATCTGGTATCCGGGTCCATTTCCGTACACGGCGGTGGTGAAGTGCTTCCCGTCGTTAGCGATGGAGCGAGACACTCCTGTGAGACACACAACCAACTGAGATCTACAGGTTTGTGATATTTGCTCCCTCAGCCAGGCCTGTGAAAACCTCATCAGCATGTGAAAGTGCATTTTACCTAAAACAGGGTTTCCTCTGGCAGAATATCCTCCAAAGGCGAAGACGTGGGAGTGGTCAGCGGTCACCACAGACAGGGTGTCCAGCTCACTGGTCAGTTCAGCAGCTCGCCCGATGGCCCGGTCAAACTCCACAGCGTCGTGCAGAGCTTTTTTGGCCTTCCCTTCATGATGCCCATGGTCGATTCTACCGCTTAAGATCCAGAACAAAGTCTTTCTTTAATAAACAAAGCCGTCATCTCAGTGATTCTCCATCTTTCTAACCCATCCTCCTCATATTTATAGATCACTGTGATGTGACTGGACGAGGATTTGACCGTACAACACAAAGGACAGTGTCCTCTTACTCGGTATTTAAAGGCAGAAATCAGAAAACACTTATCTTCCACAAAGAGATAAAAGCCTTTGGGGTTCTTGCTCAGAATCTTAATTGCTTTCTCCGTCATCTCAGTGAGGGACGGATCCGTGGACGGGTTACGTTCCAGTTCGTAGTGGCAGTCTTTGGGCTCAAATAGACCTAAACACACACACAGAAGTTTCAGGATTCCTTTTTCAACAAACAAACACAACATTTAAATGTTTGAGTTCCTCTGTGAGAAACCAACTCATCTAATTGCTCAAAATTGCAGCTGAATAATTTTCTGCATAATGACAAATAATTCCAGCTGAGCCAGGTGCTCCACATTAAATCTGTATCCTTATTAAGGATTCAAATGACAAAACACAATAATGATGACAGCTCTTACCCATCAGGAAGTTTGTGTTTGCAGGATTTACAGCATCAAAATCAGCCTTGTTCCAAACATATTTAGCGTTCTGTGGCCAATAAATAAACTTTGTAAAAACTCAGTGGGGAAAACAACATTTATTGACACTCAACCTGAAGAATGTTAAATCCACCGTGTACCTTTTTGTTCTTTTGCCACTCCAGAACCAGATTTTGTCCGTCTTCCCTGTCTCCATAAAACGTGGGATATTCTGGATCTTGCATGGTTTTGGGAAACATGTACTGACGACCTCCACCAAGAATCACCTGCATTATACAGACATGACAACAATTCGTACTGTAGCTATTCCAAAATCCAGATAAATTTTCCTAATATGAGACATGCTGAGTGGTGCTGATGTGATGGTAGCGTGGATGGAAGGATGAGCTGAAGACATTTCATCACTCTGCAACAAGTTACTGGTGTTTTCGGGGTATCTTCATCTTAAGCCTTACGTCTATCTCCGTGTTGTTTATCAGCTGATATGCGATGTCACGGCACCCATTTTGGATGGCCTCACTGCTGAGCAGGGAGTCAGAATACCAGCCTCGATTGGCGGTGTGAGCGTAGTTTGCTGCCGGAGAGGCGTGCTGCACTCGGGTCGTTGTGACGATTCCCACAGATTTTCCTGAAGACGGAGAAATGTGTTTGAATTCAATTCAGCATTTTGAGGACAACATAAGCTTTTAAATTACTAGTTGGCAAAAAGTGCAAAGTATTTTGAATTATTATTACTTTGAAGGCATTTCAGATTTTTGAAATGTTCACAGAGCTAATAATTCAGGGAGAATTAGGGACAATTTCCCATAGATTTCAACACAATCAGAATGGTCTGTAGCTACCTGCTTTCTTGGCCCGGTGCAGAACAGATGTGACTTCGTTCCCGAAGGTGGCACTGCAGTTGTACCTCGGGGTGGCGGCGGTGACCCCCAGGGTGCCGTAGTTGGCCTTCACGCCACATAAGTACGCCGTGGCTGTTCCGGCGCTGTCGGGCATCTGTTGGTCCACATTGTACGTCTGCGGTGCCAAATACAATAACGTTAATGCTCACGTTGTGTCTGAGCCCTTTTTACAAGACAAGAACGGGACGTACATCTTGAGATCGGGCTCGTAACAGGCGACTGTGTCACCGTGGAAACGGGAAGTACATACAAGCAGTCAGCTGTGTTCTGAGGAACTATGGAACGTGTTTTGTGCAGTTCTCAGCTCAGAGCTTCACTCAGCATCGTACCTGCTGCTGCCATATCTTCATGAATTCTGTCCTACAGCTCATCTCCAAGAACTTCATGTAGCGACATTTTCCTGCCTACACCATCCCACGCCTCTCTCACCCTCTCCCTCTCTCTCTCTCTCTCTCTCCCACTCTCAACCCAACCGGTCGAGGCAGATGCCCCCCCAGCCTGGTTCTGCTCGAGGTTTCTGCCTCTCAAAGGAAGTTTTTCCTGCTCATCTGGGATCTGTTGGATCTCTTTAGATCATTTTATAAAGAGTTTGGTCTAGACCTGCTCTTCATGTGAACTGCCTTGATGTAACTTAGTTATGATTTGGTGCTATACAAATAAATCTGATTTGATTTGATTTGATTTTAATTAGCTATTTTTAACTATCTGACCTTCGACAGCGCCAGATGAGAGAAGGTGTCCATGACCAGACTGGTCTCCTCCCCTGAATGTCCCGCCATCTGGCCTTTAAGGATCCGGGCGGCGGTGACCGTCGGCACCCCCATTCCTGCAGGCAGGAAACACACCTGAGCGGTTAGACAAGGTGGACTGAGGAAGGACAGAGCGGCTGTAGTCCTCAGAGGGACACAAACAGCTCAGCTGATGGGAGAATTTAAAGGCAGACGAAAAATACATGAGAAGTACATAATACAGCCAGAACCCCACATTTACTCTGCTCTGTAATCACTCCACTCCACCACTCCAATACAACGTCCTGCAGATGAAGACTTGACGTGTAAACCTGCCTCATGTGTCATCAAAAATCAGATTCAGATTCAGATTTATTTTTGTCATTCAACCACGAAATTACGTTGCATTTGGTTCACATAAAAACATCAGAATATAAAAACACCAACAGCAGCAATAAATAAATATAAAAAGAGTAATAAATATGAACATTCTGATTTAAAATATTCATATTGCACTAAGTATCTTTTGTAGACTGTTTGTAGAATGTACAGTAGAAAACAGAAGCAGTCTGATGGCAGTTGGAAAGAAGCTTCCACGAGACCACACAGACCTGCAGCTCATGCTACGGCACCGTCTGCCTGAGAGCGGCTCCTGATGATATGGCAGACAGCGTTGTTGGGTCAGGCCCTCAAAAGGTGGCAGTGTGACCTCACCATTCCTCTCAGGGCCTTTGTGTGCTGCTTGTTAGCACACTGTCGATGGTGCCTCTGTAGAAGGTGGGGAGAACTTCTGAGATGAGTTGAGACGTTGTCAGCCTCCTCAGAAAATGCAGGAGAAATCAGCCATGCAGTTGAAGTTCCTCGTAGGTGGGTCATTAATATCTGCAGTTTTGTAATTTGTCACTTATGGAGTCGTTAGATGTTACTGAACAATCCAAAACATTGATAACATCTGCAGAGTGCTGCTGTCAGCATGTTTGTGGGCTGTGACCATAAAGTCATACTTTATCCATCTATAAATTGGTCATTTGTGCAGCAGATTGTTGAGTAAACAGAAGCACGCTATCTTTCCATCTGTGAGTCCTGGAGGTGGGGGGGTCAGGGCTGCATGTTCAGTGTCTTATCAGGAAATATCAGCTCGTCCCATCGAGCGTCTTAAACCAGGAGAGAAAATGAGGGTGAAGATCACTTCAAGTTTTCATGTAACTTTTCAAATAAGAAGTTGCTTCTAATCTGAAGGAATTTAAAATTTGATGGTGAACTGGAATGAACTCTCTGTGGTGTTCAGATCAGTTACAGAAAAATAAGGCGACTTGTGGTTTAACCTCAGTTCATTCTGTTACGAGCAGCTTTCCAAGCAGTAGTAACCGCTGGCGAGCAGACGCTGACATTCATCTACCCATGAATCCCTGCGGCTCAGGGTCCCCTCAATCATTTGGTCTACAGAGCACCATGGCTCTCTCTCTCTGCGATGAGCAAACTCACACTTTAGAGCTTCTCTTCCACTGAACAAATGAACAGAACGGGTAGCTGAAGACTCACCGTCCCCCAGGAACAGGATCAGGTTCTTGGCCTGGTGGACGTTCGGCTGCATGCTCAGGGCCGTCTGAAGAGCCTGCTTTCCTTTGACGTTCCAGTAGTTCGCATGGAGTTCCTCTTCTGCAAGAAAGAAAATGACGATGTGAAAAAAACAGCAACAGTCATAATAAATAAAAACATCAGCAGTGAAATTCACTGACTTTTTCTCAGATAATGTCAAAGCACTTAGAACAGACTGAATTATATATAGATCTGCAACTGTAATGTTCTTATTTGTTGGTTTTATTTTATAGATTTTAGATGATTTGTCTGTTTATTACTGCCCTGGTCCTGGGAGACACTTTTCGTTCTTCCATGTTCTTTAACATGTTTTAAGTATCTGAGCATGTTTAATTTTTTTTAGCAACCCTTTAAAATTAAAATAGATACGATGATACTTCTTTGTGTTTTCATCGAGGTCTGATTTGAAAGATGCAGCAGGTTCTTACCTGAATAACACAAAGTCCACTGAACTGAAACAAAAATTAGTAGTCCAGTGAAAACAAGCTTATGTTTAGAGTCCATGGTGCCGACTGCATGTGAGGACCGGAGCACTCCGATCCTTTTATAGCTGCACCCAAAGAGCAAAGGACACGTAAAGGAGCTGTACACAGTGAGTAAAAAAGTGTCATTGAACGCACACACAGCACAGGACCAGGGACACCAAACTTCACTGTGGCAGCAGCCTGAAATTTCTCTCTGTAGAATTTGAACATGTGTGTTCTGACGTCAGTTCACTGTCTGATCTGTTTTATGTTTTATGCACATCTGGAGGCAAACAGCCGCATTTAGGCTGATTATCTGACCACACAGCGAGTTTCTTCTCTTTTGATTTGTTCTATATTGTAAAGCGGTGTATGTGTGTGTGTGTGTGTGTGTGTGTGTGAGCTTCATGAATGATCTAATGAATCCATTATCGGTCTCTTAGTTGGAGCTCTATCTGGTAAACCAGCAGCAGCTTTCATAGAGACTATAAATCATGCCCTCCTGATGATGACGGAGCTGATCAGAGTTTAATGACGCAGCTCGTGTTTAGGCCTCGTTGGAGCGTTTTAGTCAACATTTCTGTGAGTCTGTGTGTGATCAGGTGTGATCCGACTGCTCATCTGGCCTCGTGGTTCAGACAGTCCGACAGAAAGAAGGTCCAACTGTTGGACCAGCGACCATACGAGACAAAAGAAGGAATATATTGATATTCTGTCGCAGGCACAAATAGATCTACACTTTCATTCTGTCAGATTGTGTTGATGTCTGTTGGAAAACGGCCAGCTCACAAATCGCTCAATGAGCTTCATTCATGATCCAGTTCCTGTGGTTGATCTTATTACATTTTTCTGTGTAAAATGTTAAACTTGGTGAAGTCTGAGAGACCGACTGTTGGTTTACTTTTTTTAATTAGAAGTTCAGTTAAAAGGATCTCTGTAAGTTTGCTTCTATGCAGCAGTTATTTAATTACTGTTTCTTTACCAATTTAGCAGAGAGCTTTAGGCGAGCTGAGGTTATAATAAACCTCTGAACCTCGTCGCTACAACGATCCTGGATCCTAGAGCCAGATGATCCAGTTCCAAAGAGCAGGGCGAGCTAGTTGATAACATCAGTCCAAAAAACAGAAGTAAGACCAAAAGGTTTCTCTCCGCTGCTGAAAACAGCTTTGATGAGAGAAGGACTTTTAATGTTACGTAGCAATAGAGGAACTTCCAAATAGCTCGTTTACACTAATGGTGCTCTGTTTTTGGTTTTGTTGTTTTTTTTTTTTCCTTTTCTTTATTTAGAAAATGAGTAAAGTTACAGTTCATTGATGCTGATGAAAATGTTAAATGTCAGTTCTTTTCAGAAGGAATCACAAAATAAGGTTTTACCTGCAATAAGAGAATAAAGGAACTGGATAATAGATTCATCTACAAAAAGGTGGATTTTTTTTATCCTTATTCAAGTAATATTTTCAAAAACACAATATAAAAATACATTGACAAAATTTGCTAGGAAAATACATTCATGTACAATCCAAAGTATCAAGAGACAGAAAACAAATGAACTATTTGGAGCCAGATGAGGTCAAAGTACAAAACGTAAAAAATTTTAAAGGCTGTGATTTTCACCCCTTCAGGAGGAACAGTTTCTTCATGAGTTCTTGTCTGTTGGTGCGACAGCTTCATGTGGCAGAAAAAGACAAGATGGCGGGACAAGCAACCACAGTACACAGGCTGCCTGCTGGTTTCAGGATCATCGCGATAAAGCATCTGATTAATGTGCAAACACTAAATTGCAGCTCCTTGTGAGTGTTTGATAGCAGATTGTTCTAACAAAGACAAACAAAAGGATAAAAATCGAACCAAATTATGAAAGAACGAGCAAGTTAAAATTAGTAGTCACAAGAAGGGAGAAGAAAAACGCTGTAAATGTGGAAGCCTCCTCACAGGAAACAGAGAAGAACTGTGAATTCCTGTTAATCTTTGCTGCATGTGTTCTGGCCTGCACTGTCTTTCTGTTAGCATGCACCTGAGAAGAGAGATGTTAAAGCCTCCGTGTCTCCTGCACGGTAGATTACAGTACTGAAGCTTTTGGACACGTTGGATTTTCAGTCATTGTGAACAGTACTGGTATGTTTGTCCGTGCACTCAGTCTGTGCGCAGAATGGGACATGTGTGTGTTGGTGTGCATGTTGTGACTGTATGGCTGCATGTATTTGTGTGTGTGTGCGTGTTTGAGGGTCATCTGACCAACCAGAGGAGGCTGAGTGAGCCCAACAGGAAGCTGGAGGGTGCGTTCACAAACCCCGCAGAGGTGCGGTTGTGTGCGTGAGGAGGGCAGTTTGTGTAAGGCTCCAAACAGGCAGCGTAGGCCATGACGTGGGCCACGTAGTTCTGCTCCTTCACCCCGTGGAACAGGTGAGCCATCGGGCCTTTAGCGTAGATGGCCACATCCTCTCCGCCGTGCGTCTCAGCGTCCAATGGGACGGCAGCCTGCTGCATATACTCTTCGTCGTCTGGAGAAACAAGCAGAGAGACAAATGACGCCAAATGTTGGCTGCACGAGGACAAAAACTAAAAGGCAGAAGAGAGGAATATAAATAACCGATAGAGATAAAGGTGGGGGAGGGGCGGGGGCATTTTTGGAGCCAAGAGGGGCGAGAAGAGTTGAGCACAATTTGCCGAGCACACCACTGATTGGTTGGAATGTCATAAATCAATCTTCAGCGGAGACGTCGCTGAATCAACAACACAAACAGTCTGAGCCTGAACATCTGGCTGGATGATGGAACTGGTTTTCTTCTGGTCAGAGCCAACACAGTTACAATGAGCTGCAGACCCCCAGTTCTGTGCTCCACCCGCCCTCTGCGGGACACACGGGTTAGTTAGCTGATGTGTATGATTTACATTCTGATAAATGAAGACACATTTTCTTCACTCCGTCTTCATATCAGAGAAAATACAAAACAGTTGCCTAAAAGACGACATCATCATAAATGAATGAATGAATGAATGTCGGGTCCTAATTCCTCTTTAAGTATTTACTGCGGCATCGTAATTCTCAAAAATAACCTGCTTCTATCTGACTCTGTCTTCACGTCCGTGAGCTGCATTCGATTCTCTTCGTTGGACCTCAGACATCCATTCCGTCCCGTCCTCCAGACAACATCTCTGGACGGTCACCACAGTGATATTTCTGTGGCCATTTTCCCATAAAATGGTGTTTAGCAATTCTATAATTTATCAAATGAAACTTGATTATAACATTTTCAAAACCTCAGCAGGTCATTTAAGCCCTTTTGATACAATTATAACATTCCCTCCCCCTAAAAACATACAATGCTGGAAAAGAAGCTTGGGAACGTCTGAGATCCTTCGGTTTGCTCCAGATGAGGCATCCCTTTGTATATAAAGTCTTATTCTCTTTCACTAATAATACGTCTACCTCTCTAAAAATAAAACGTCATCATCAGAACATAGATCCCAACTTGTACGGTGATTCTGCAGATGGGCAGCTAAAGTTACAGAGATGAGTCTCTCACGTGTAATTACACGTTGACCTCAGGTGACAGATGGGTTGAGTGTGCACTTTAGAGACACAACTACTGGTTCCAAAAACATAAAATGAGGCCTGTCTATTCGAAAAAAGGCAAAATTAGGGGTTTTAAAAAGGTAATTCATCCCTGGATAGAGATATTTCCTCCTTCAAGTATACACACTCATGGAATGACTAAAGCGAGTGGTGCAGAACAGGAGGGACAGGAACCAGATCACTGCTCCCCAGTGTTCTGCAAGGAAACACAAACAACCTTTTAAAGCACAGCTACATGTACACAATGGCGCCTGAGCACACGACTCGGTGCCACAAAACATATTTCATCTGAGTTTCCAGTGGAAGACGCAGCCATGACTCAGCCATAACCGCATCACTTCATGCTGTCTGTACACACATCTTTGGCGAGGCATTTCAGTGTACTCACAGTAATCCACCAAGGTGATGTTTCCTCTGGTTCCGTTTATGTGGACGTAACCGGGGCCGTTGGCATACAGGATGCTGGTGAAAGGCATTTTGTCGTCGGCTTTCTTCGGTGCCAGACCTGAACAGCAACGTGATGAAGGAAAACAGAGTTTCTATGTCACATAAACAGACTCTGAAATATTGACTGTTGGAATTTCATTTGGTAAATGCAGTGTACCAAAGATGGGGTTCCCTCGAGGCGTGTTACCGCCGAAGGTGAAGACGTGGGAGTGGTCGGCGGTAACAACGGTCAGCGTGTCCGACTCCTTGGTTAGCTGTGCGGCGCGTTCGATGGCTCGGTCGAACATCACCGCTTCCGTCAGGGCCAGCCGGGCGATGCCATCGTGATGACCGTGGTCGATTCTGCCTCGTACGACGACACCACAAAACAAGTGATTCCTTAATTTGTTCTGCTGTTAAAAGCGTTTCACGGATCGTGCTGACTGACATGTTGGGATATTAATACTCATCTTCCACAAACAGGAAGTACCCTTTGGGGTTCTTGCTGAGGATTTGAACAGCCTTCTCTGTCATCTCCACGATGGAGGGGTCTCGTGAGCTGTTCCGGAAAACTTCAAACCTCATGTCCTTCGGCTCAAACAAACCTGAGACCACAGAAGAAGAGAAGGTTCTAGATTCTACTTTTATTTGTTTTATATTGTGTGTCTGTTTGTGTGTGTGAGCTTTATGAATCAGTAATCTAAACGATCATCTAATGAATGCATTATCGGTCTCTCAGTTGGAGCTCTATCTGGTAAACCAGCAGCAGCTTTCATAGAGACTATAAATCATGCCCTCCTGATGATGACGGAGCTGATCAGAGTTTAATGACGCAGCTCGTGTTTAGGCCTCGTTGGAGCGTTTTAGTCAACATTTCTGTGAGTCTGTGTGTGATCAGGTGTGATCCGACTGCTCATCTGGCCTCGTGGTTCAGACAGTCCGACAGAAAGAAGGTCCAACTGTTGGACCAGCGACCATACGAGACAAAAGAAGGAATATGTTGACATTCTGTCGCAGGCAAATTACGCTCCCATTTAGTGGAAAATTGTTGAGTTGACGTTTGATTCAACACGAAATTAGAGACAGTATGAAACTAAAATACTAAAAAACAGTTTGATGTCTGTTTTTTTTTGTTTGTTGAGAGGAGCTAGTTTTCTTATCAGTGCTCATTTTTAATGTCACACCACATTATGAATGCCATTATTTCTCGCTGCATTAAGCGGAGACAGCCTGAACTGTCTTGGACTTTCGGACATCACTGTCAGGACTCTACGTTGCTGTAAAGATGAAAGTTGGCCTTGCTGGAATCCTGCTATTTCAACACCCTTGATAAGGTTTCGTAACTTAGATAAGAGATTTATCTGCCAACACCTGAGTTCTTCAATTCACTGAGCATGAGTGCAACACACACACACCTTTGTTGTGTACCATGTACATATGGTCTTAGATTGCGTAAACACGTCTGTGGTCTCACCCATGAGCCGGTCTGTTGTTTTGGCGTTAATCTCGTCAAACTCCTTCCGATGCCAAACATAGTGTGACCTCTTGTTCTGAAACAAACGAGAGGAAACACGAGTCAGTCGTTGACGTTCTTTAGCAGATATGACGGCAGCTGACGGAAAGATGAAATGACCTTACTGGTTTTGCGTTCAGCCACATGTCTATGAGGTTCATCCTGTCTCTGCGGTCACCCTTGCGGGAGCTGGAGGTGGGGTACTCGGGGTCTGGGGTGCCTTTTGGGGTCATGTACATCCTCCCTCCTCCCAGAATCACCTGAAAGCACCAGACCATGTTATGGTTTTCATATTGACCAAGCGTCGGGTTCAGGGGTTAGTTAAAGTACCAGTTAATTCTGCTTATTTTCCATCATGACTTCATGACTGTTTGAAGCCTCAGCTGATTTTTATGAAGCCTTTTATTTAAGAGAGATGTGCTGCAGAAGAGAAGCGTCAGTGTTAAGAGTGGTGGCTGTTTCAGTAAAATGGGGTGCAAAGATACAAAAGATTCAGGATGTTAAAAGTCTCTGTGAATCCAAAAAGCTCTAAAAATCAGACGACACACTGGACACTCTATTTAATGGCTCATTGAACTCTCCACATTTCAACCATTTAAACAATCAGCTCTCTTTGAGTGCTGAGTCCAGGCCTAAAGGGAGCCCATTAAGTCGTCCAGTGAAGTGCTTTAAGAGTGTGGCGTGAAACTAAATGTGTGTGTTTAAATACTCAACCAGAAAAGTGTGAGCAGCCAACAGCACAGCAGCCAGACATTTTTATAACGCCTATCTTTGCTACATTTCAGTCAAATCAAATCAAATGAGTCCAAATGGAAGTCTTGCACTCGGACCTCGTGTGCATTAAAATCTAAGGCCTTGTTTTATTGTGTTCTCTGTCCTCCATTGTACAGTCATCTTATAATGTCTTTAATCAGGTCAAAGTCCATCTGCACTCATTACAGTTAGAAAATAAAATGAGTCATAGTCCAACACTGTCCTTCATTTACTTTGTCGACTTATGAGCAATATAAGAAAGATAAATCTCATTAAATCATCTATCTGAAAATCCAATAAAATCTACAATTTAGATAAGCCTAATATTTAGAATACATACGCACATAAACCAAACTGAATGTGAATGAAATATCTTCAGAAGCCTCTTACATACATCAATGTCAAAGTTAGTGACCATTTGTGTGGCGATGTCGACACAGCCCTGCCTGCGGGCGCCGGGGGGGAGATCTGCATCGCTGTACCAGCTCCGGCTGACAGAGTGAGCGTACGCAGCAGCAGGGGAGGCGTGCTGGACGCGGGTGGTGGTCACTATACCGACCGATTTACCTGGAGAGGCGCAGACAGGTCAGAAAGACAGCGCAGGATTGTGACCATAGCACCAAAAACTGCTCCAGACAAATAAAAATAGTCACATTTGCCGAGGATAAAAACAGTTTGTCACAGAACCTGCTAATGCGCCATGAAGTTACTGCACCTGGTGCCACCGCAGTGAGTCACACACATAATGACTGAGACACAAGCAGACAAATGGAGACATGGAGACATAAGATAATAACATATATGTTGTGCTGTTGCACATAATGAACAGTTAGAAATCCACACTGAGCCGTCAGGTAGCAGAGAACACGCTTATCAGATGATTGTTTTATTCCCGGTGTTTTATTTCTGAGGTTAGAGCGTATCCGCAGATAAGAACCTAATTCAGACCTGTCCACTGGTCCCCCTTCCTGTCTGATACCTTGTGCTTTAGCGCGTCGTAGAACCGAGTAGACCTCGTTGCCGAAGGTGGTGTTGCACTCGTAGGCCACGGCGTTGGCGCTGAGTCCCACGGTCTTGGCGTTGGCCTTCACCCCGCAGTGGTAGGCGGTGGCCGTGCTCGCGCTGTCTGCTACCTGCTTGTCCACGCTGTAGGTCTGTCGGGTGGAAACACGAACACAAAGGAAGACATTTACAGCATCTTAAAGTCGTACAACAGGCTGAGGAAGTTCCCTCAGCAGCTTCCTGTGGATTTTATCTGGAACAAGACAAATGTAAAACTTTGTTTGATTACAGATTAGAACTCGGAGGCTGAGGCAGGAATGGGCTTTTATAAGACTTTAAATGTGTTTTCACTGCTTTTAGCACAATGTCAGCGTTTTCACTTAAAGGGTTGATTTTGGTAAATCCCTCAATGCTCTTTAAAATTGAAAGAGCAGGATGGTATGAGGCAAGATGTTACATGTTAGGACAACAAAGCCTGTCTCTCAGTCTTTGTCTTTTTCTCTCCCTCGCCTGTCACATTGGACAGCGAGGATTTATATCCTTGGATCATTATTATCACTGTCCCATTTATACTCACTGATTAACTGCAAATCAAATCATCAGGCGCGTTCCTGTTGAAAGTTTATTTACATCCCATCCTGACTACAGAAGTAAACAACATTGATTCTAAAACGGTCTTCCTTCTGAGAAACCAAGAATAATTCACAAAATATCACTGAGGCTGTTTGTTAAAGCTACTGCTGAAAGCCTCCTCAAAGTCAGACTGTATTGAAGTCTGTGGGAAAATGGCCTGTCACATTCTCACCTTAGAAAGGGCCACGTATGGGAACGTGTCCATGGCCAGGACCGTCTCCTCCCCCGACAGCCCCGCCATCTGACCACGCAGGATCCGAGCGGCTGACACCGTGGACACGCCCATCCCTGCAACAGAACAGTCACTGTCAAGAACTGTGTGCTTAAACACAGAGTGAGGTGTCATAGGAAATATTAAAGAAGTGTTCCAGTTCACATGATGCTTTTCTGTTCTAACACTCAAGACAAGAAGAATCCAGACCAAAAATATTTGAAAAGCTCAGCCTGTAATTTCAACACAGAGGAAAAACTTTCAGTCTCAGATTCAGATTCAGTCTCAGCAGACAAAGTCCAAGCATTACAAGGTTATTAACAGAGTTATGAACAGGCAGGGAGGGCAGCGGTTTTCTGCAAGAACCGCATTGAAAAATCACACAGGCCAACTCTGCCTCTTCCAGGCAGCAATTCAGACCATTATTTGGAGAGCACTGACCCTAATATGCCCGGAGTTACTGTTATATCACCATTTAGAATATATTTCACGCAATAACAGAGTTAGCTTTTATTTTTACCACTTTTCTTTCTTAAGTCAACAATAAGACTTGAACAAAGGCGCCTAAGTCACTTAACTCTTAAACATCAGAGTCTTTACAGCAAAGATGCACAAAGAAAAGTCAGTCCCAACCACTCACGCAATTCAGCTGTGACCAAGTGGGTTTGATTTAAACCAGATATTCTGGTAGTTAACAGGAAAGAAGCCTCTTAAATCTCAAACCCACCAAAATTGCTTTCATGCCTTACCAGCTGTAAATAAATCACACGTGTGACAATTAATGTGAAATATTTTCCTGTCAAGTACAAATGGAAATGTTTCCCATAAGATGGGATGGGAAATGTGACCAGTCCTCATCTCTGCACAACAAAGTGGTTTAACAGAGACTTACAACATTAATGCTAATTAGCCTCAAGGTTCTTGGTCCAGGTTGAGTTCATTGGGTTTACTTAACAGCTATTAATGAGAAAATCAGTGTCCTTTACAATTTTATTGGCAGAAAGAAAGAAATCACTTTTAACACTCAAGGAAACAGCCATTACTCAAACGCTCAAACATCTGTGTAGACGTTTGAACAAGTTACCACAACTGTCTAAAGTTTTACAATCCCCCCCGACTCATTAGTCTTTACTGCTCATACAGCTTGTTTCCCAAACTGGAGCTCTGCTGCATATTTCATCAGCCATTAAACTTCACCTGCAGCCGAGTCAGTAGCGACAGAATCCCTACCGTCTCCGAGGAAGAGGATGATGTTCTTGGCCCGGTGGTGTCGAGGGTGGAGTTTCAGCGCAGCATCCAGTGTCGCCTTCGCCTGAGCATCCCAATAAGCCGGCTCCTTCTCCAGTTCGTACAGCGCTGATCCACAGAAACACACAAAAAAGAAGCAGAATGAGACGAGCGCAGGGGGGACGTGGATGGACATTTCAGAGGCAAGTGGCAGATATTCACTGTTTGGTATGAGAGTGGCGTTTGCGCTGTGATTGGTAGAGCTCTGGTGCACAGAAGCTTCAAATGAATTCAAGAGTCAGTGGTTTCTGCAAGCTCCTGCATCTCTCTCTGCCTTCTCCTGACACTGATTTATATTTTTCCTTTGGGGGGGTGAGGTGAGGGGATTGGCGTCAACATGACAAAAAAAGAAGACACTTTGGTTTGTGCCGGTTCATGCCCAGATGACGGACAGCAGAGGAACATTCCTCCGGCCACACGCCAAAACAACGGAAAGACAAACAGCCCAGCACACGTTTTACATAGACACGGGCAAAAATAAAAATATACTCACTCACGCCTTTGTGCATCTGCACCAACACACGCTCTCCATCACACCTACACACCTGAGTATGAGAGCACAGTGTGTCCTCACTCACCCCGCTGAGGTTACCTTTGGTCCCTCTGCGCCCACAAAGAGCTACTAATATCCCCACCGCAGGCAGCAGTAATAACTCCACCGTGTCCTCACCTTGGCTCTCCAGAGCGGCCCGCCCTGCAGCCGGCATGATGGAGCACAGCAGGGCCAGCAGGAGATTGGGGGCCGTGCACTTTGGCGTCTGCATCTCTAATCCAAGCAACCTGAAAGCTGGAGAGGTCGACACAGCCGGCGCAGAGCGCGTGTGACTGCTCAGACCTCTGGCCCGTCCTTTTTAAAGCCCCGCTGGGTGTGTAGTAAGGAAGGGCCCACGACAGCTCATAGGCTTAGAGCCACAAAAGAAGGAAGAGAGAAAGTGAGAGAGGGGGATGAGCCAGGGGAGAGAGAGAGAGAGAGGGGGAGGAGGACCACACAGGAGTGTTGTAGCATCGCAGACCCTCTCCTTGTTTCGACTCCTGAAAATGTACCAGCTCTTTATATTGTTCCAGAGTGTTTGTTTATGGCAGTTCCCGCACAGACGTCTTTAATGTGGTAAATGTAGATCAGCTCTTTTTATGCAGAAGCCCCTTTAATGGGGAAAGAAAAAAAAAGCTGCCCAATTTATGTTGGCATCCATCATGACACAAATCATAACCACGTCTCTTTCCACCCCCCCCTCTGGAAAAACAGTGCAAGGGGAGAAAGGGAACGAGGTCCAAGCTATTCTTGAGATTATCATCAGTCTTGATGTATTCTGCTCTTCATGTCAGGAAACTGGTCAAACCCCCCCGCCTCAGAATTGTTTGCATTTTAAAGACCCCAACATTTTCCCTCGCTCACCCAGTCGACTTGTTTTTCCATGGGAAGTGAAGTGGATTTAGCATTTTTCTTTCGTGAGGTAGTGGAGACCGCCTGCAGAATGAAAATGACTCTCTTCTACACAGACGCAACAGTTAATGTGTGAAATGAGGTGAGTTGAGCCAACTTTGCTCCACACGACCAGAAGAATCGAATTCCCGGCGAGCGGCTCCCTCCCTCGCCTCGAGAACCTGCAAGGCTTATTCTCGTTACAATTCAGAGCTCTGGAGTAGCTCCGCGCTCTGCCAACCGCTCACCCGTTGCCAACAGGGGTGTGCAGTTAGTCACATGTGCCTAATCAAGGCTGCAATAAAATCATAGCAGCGATCTGAGCGAGGAGGCCTCACATGATGTGGCTCCAACCGCATGAACTGGAAATACCAACAGCAACCCGCTCGAGCAGGGAAGACTTGTAGAGGCCTGTCTGTCCGTCCATTTGTTATGGGCTGGCCTCTCAGAGAGTCTCATGTATGTTGGGAAAGTCAAATTGGTTTCCTGCACGACAAGTGTAAACACCTGGTGGCTGTTTTAGGTCTCAGCGTGGATCATCCATCCCCTGAACGGCGCTTAGGCGCTTTTGTTGGGTGATTACATGGTGAACTCGAACACTCGTGGGAAAAGAGAGAACGTTAAAGGATTTAACAAAAAGAAAACAGAGCACAGCAGTTTAAGAAACCCAGACCACGTGGATTTGTCATTATATACAGATCGTTAATGCAACATTCAGTAATGAAGCCATACCTCTGATCCAGGCTTGTATTCGCTGCCTCAGCAAAATGAACACAACTAAAAATAGAATCACTTCAGGTAGTTTCCCAACATTCCTGCAGACAGCAAAAAGATACCTCAGTCATGACTGCAATCTTACAGAAGCTGCAATGAGAAACATGCTGGTGCACTTTTTTCCTCCTGGCTCTTGATGGAGCATGAGAGTGAATATACGGGATATTTATAGTGTAGCAGATGGTGATGTGCGTTCAACACACATCACCATTTGCGATCACAAAGCAGAATAAACTGCACACTGCGGGCTGGGAGTGTGACTCCTCTTCGTGCGGTGGGATTGAACAGATGACCAGAAGAAAACCTGCACATGAATCCAGCAGAAACATCCACATCATCTTTGTTGTAATACAACCAAGTGTTACTGAAACTATATGACTGTTTGTTGTGATCTTATGACCGGACACAAGCACAGACGGACCTGAACCTCAGCTGGAGCTCTTCTTTTTTTTTTTTTTTTCTATTTAGCCATAAGAACAGACAAAATGTGGCCTCGTTGTCTTTGTTGGTGATAAATGTAGAAAGAGTCGGACAGATAATAACAGTCTCTGTGTAAATTGAAATTAATTCAGAATTAACCGTCTGCAAATGATAGAATAGCAACTAAGCAGTTTTTTTCATTTGAGCACCTGCCTGCCAAAAAGTCTGTTAATGGTCATTATAACTGTGACTTCCTGCGTTAGAATCGTTTACCAATGAAGGTAAAAGAAATCTAAATATGGAGAGACAAAACAAGCTGGTGGCCAAAACAGATGTGGGCATTTATTGTAGTGTTTAATCTCCCATTCCCCCCTTCCTCCTTGTTAACGACAAAGTGCCCTCTTGTCTGATAATGACAAAAAATGCCCTTAAAAATAGAAGTGGCTCCGTGTACGGGGAATAATGTGTGTGCACTCATGATTTTTTTAGATTTTCCTCGCAGGAGCTGCCCACAGTCACAGCTGATTTGCAAAGAAGCTAAAACATATTTTTTTCAGAGTTGGGAAATATGCACTGGTTTTACAATCACACACATACAGCAACTCTTCACACACACACACACACACACAAGCTTGTGGATCCTGACTGAGGCTCCTCTAAAAGTAAATTATAAACGTTTCCACTTCCCTCCACTTTGCTCTTAACATCCTTTCACCTATAGATTCTGCAAATTATAGTGGTTCCCCAGATTTTGGGTCGAGTTTACAACTCATAGAGGGAAATGTTTAGGTTCAGGTTGTCAGAACGAGGATATGCGTGTGGGTGGTGCCAGACCACACAGCCGCCGTTTCAAAGAAAGAGCCAAAACGTTTTCCCCCACTGTTAAAAGATATACAGCTTCATAAAGGATTTTTTTCAGAGGACGGAGGGGGACCAAGGATACTGATGGTTAACGGAGCTGGTGCTTTATAGAAAGGAGGGACTCTGACATACAGTAGGACAAAAAAAGACTGCCACATCTTAAACACAATAAAAACAGAAGCCGCTCTGGTGGAACAATTAAACTATAGCCTGCATAAATGGCTGTGATCTATTTTAGCCTCAGAGCCTCCTTCACATACGAAGAGCGACATCGACAAGACAGCTGAACACCATATCTAGTTCAATTTGAGGAGACACCATAAATGATGTAAGTGGTTTTTATGTGAGGCGCTGAGATCCCATTTCTGAATAGTTGGAAGGACAGTCATAAAAAGGTTTCACAGCTGGCATGCAACTCAATTGGGGGACAATTAGAAGTGAAGTATAGCAGGACCAGCATCCAGACTCAAGGCAGCGACTCGCAGCAGCTTCAGCAAGAGAGATTTCCACCTCAACATCAAACAGTCCGACAGCTTTGAGAAATGGCCCTCTTCGATTTTAATTGGACTCATAAAGGAAATATGGAGTTTATCCTAATTGTGTGTGTGTCTTTGTGTGTGCCTGTGAAGTGGTGGAGTAAATTAAAGAGAGTGGTTTAGCAAGAAGACATGAGGTTTGTGTGTGTGTGTGTGTGTGTGTGTGTGCAAACACGCCTAACTCTGAGATGTGTAATAATCGTGCAGGGTTTGTTAAGTCTGACTTGAATCATGACGTAGAAAAAAGTGACTTGCAGTAAACTCACCTCAAGAATACGTTATATTTGACATCATGAAATTTTAAAAAAGGCTTTTGCAGCCACATCAAATCTTTTCACGTGGTTGCTAGGTTTCTAACCTTCGCCCTGTTTCTTGCTCTCTTAGCAACATCGCAATTATAAAACTATGACTCACCTGCACGTTCACATACTCTGAGGAGCAAGAAGCTCAGCAGCAACAACATCGTCTTCCCCCCGAGCTTTAAAACCTCAGCAGCTGTCCGACTTATTTCTCTTTTCCACAGTTGCAGTTTTTTCACCTTCCTTCCACTTCCCAACGCCCGAAGTGCAGCTCACACTGTACGTCCTTTTGCAGCAATGGCTGACCTTCAAAAGCCATCGACAGAAGGGATAAAGGATTGATGGAAAGCAAATGTATGTTCCCTCCATCATGACCATCCAGTATCCTTAGATTGCATGTCGTTTTTGGGATGGAGGCAGAGGATGAAGAAACACACATCCACACTCACCTTTCAGCAGTTCATCAAATCAAAGAGCAGACCTTTTTCCCTCCCCACGCTGCCCAGCTTCTTCCTCCACAAAGCACTGACTCAAAGTGTTTGTCTCTCAGAGTCCTCTGTGGACACACGTCAGTCAGCAGCTCACACATGTTTGGTGTTTTTAGATTGTGTAGGTTTCAGAAGAGGTAAAGTGGGAGGAAAGGTTCAAGGAGCAGAGAAACAAACAGCAAAGACGAAGCTGTGATAATGAGCTTGTTGTCTTAACGAGCTAAATGTTGACTGAAAACCAGGATTAAACAGGAAGACAGAAACTGTGGAACCCAGAAAGAAGCATCAGCATTCAGGATGGCTGAGCGAGGGCTGCTGGGAGGAAACAGGAGTTTTACCTGCATCACATTATTCACCTCCCACTCAACTAAGCACTCTGCTTACCCGAGATCTCCTCCACATCAAAGAGCCCTCATTACGCTGGGCATCACACACGCATGGAAAGATTCAGGCAGGGAGGACGGGAGGTGGAGGTGGGGGGGGTCAATCGGACTCCTACGGCATACAGAAGTATTGTTCGAAAGAAATCAATTCCCGCTGCTGCCTCACCTGGCAAGAATTCGGACAAGAAACGGGAGAAACGTCCAACAGTTTCTGAAGTGCAAAAAGTCCGAACTAGTTTTTATTGTAGCTGGTGGGAACGTAAATAAAGCACAAAGAGATGAAAGTAAATAAATAAAAGGGTCCGGTCCGGTGTGGTGGAATAGGATCACTTTTGTTTTCCCTTTTGAAAAGATGCCAGAGAGTTCCCTGCTCCTCCACGGCCACCCAGGAGCGACGCTCATGCTTGTGTGAACATTGTGTCAGGTGGTGAGGTGGCTGGCGCTTGAGGTCAGACTCGGTTTATTTTCCTTGGCCGGCTCCAATCCAAAAACATCCTCCTCAGCGTCCGCCAGGTACTGACCCGGCAGCGGCCCGTTCGCTGAGCTGCTTCTTTCTCTCACTTCGTTCAGAGCCAGTCACCTCCATTTTCAAACCGGGCATTCAGGTCACATGCTCACGGATGGATTGCCAATAAGCCGTGTGGTTGACATTTCTTGGAGATTCTCCTGGACCACCCAGGGAACAGCCGGAGCTGTAGATGGATTTGTAATTCATATCTCTGTAAACTGCGAACTGACGTGTGAGCGCTGTGATGGCAGAAAGATGTTCTTCGCTCCCTCTCGCTCTCAGTCATCCCCTGCAGCGACACAATCGTTTTCACCATAGCTGATTAATCCATGATGTGACTGTTGGACAATTACTTGTGATAAAGTCTTCGTTTTCGCAGAAGAAGCACAGATGTCCAAGAATTATGTTTTTTTTTTTTTGTTTGCTAATTATTTGGCCTCTATCTGCTACACCAGACCAGACCAGAGACCAGAGACCAGAGACCAGACCAGAGACCAGACCAGAGACCAGAGACCAGACCAGAGACCAGAGACCAGAGACCAGAGACCAGACCAGAGACCAGACCAGAGACCAGACCAGAGACCAGACCAGAGACCAGAGACCAGACCAGAGACCAGACCAGAGACCAGACCAGAGACCAGACCAGAGACCAGAGACCAGAGACCAGAGACCAGACCAGAGACCAGAGACCAGAGACCAGAGACCAGACCAGACCAGAGACCAGAGACCAGACCAGACCAGAGACCAGACCAGAGACCAGAGACCAGACCAGAGACCAGAGACCAGAGACCAGAGACCAGAGACCAGACCAGAGACCAGAGACCAGAGACCAGACCAGACCAGAGACCAGAGACCAGACCAGAGACCAGAGACCAGAGACCAGACCAGACCAGAGACCAGACCAGAGACCCCTTTAGAGAGTTTTGCCTCTTTCTCAATAAGAAATGTGACAGAAGAATGAAAAATGTCTCCAGTCCAGGTCTGCAGATGCTTGTAGAGTTGCGTTAACATAAACTTGGGACCAGAGCAGTTTGTCAGGCCTCTGACAGAAGTTGTGGCTTTGATGCATTTGTGACGTAAAGACGTGAATAATGAAGTTCGTTCAAAAGCACATTTTCCATTTTATGGTCACAGATTGTTTCCATCTTTTGTTTTCAGCATCATTAATTAGCACACTGTCAAAGTTTTATTTAATCCATTCCGGGGCGATCTGACCTCGATGTGTAAAGTCAATGACTCATCTCAGTTGGAGAAGTTCACTTCAAGTCCGATCTAAGAACGACAAGCAGCAATTTACCTTGCACTCTTAAGTGTGTGTGTTGTGTCTGTGCATTATTCAGCAGCTTCAGCGGCTGACATAATGAGTGGTTGTGAAAGGTTGTGCCGTCCGTGAAGGAGAATGTCCCTCTGTCGAAGTCCTGCAGTGGCAGGAGGATTGGTTTCTCTGGAAAGGTTGAGCATGCAGTGCAACATTTAAATCCAACGTCAGTCAAGGAAAATACCCACAAACCAAATGGAAGTATCACACGTTTACACAGTTATTCCCGTCAAAATTTAGAGAAAAGAAAAAAAAAATCATGTTTCATTTGTTTGCCCAGAGACAAGAAATAAAAAACAAGAGCTGTTTCACCGTTGACTCATAGAAGCTGCAGAGAAACAAGAACATCTCTTCTCCCCATTAGATTCAACAATACGTTATGACGTATGCTGTCAAAGTGTGATATTTTCATATATAAAGTGGTGCTGTGTATACTGCAAATAGGATATCACAGTTTCACAGCTGCAGCTCTGTCTTTGTTTTGAGGCTCACAAAGGGATGAAAAAGAAGGAGTTTTACTCCGGTCTTACTCGGTCATCGTCAGAAAGCTGTGATGTGCACACCAGCTACCACCAAAGTCAACGCCCCTCCTGACTCAGAGAGGCATCTGTTTTCTCTGACCAAGTAAACTTCAAACATATTCACAGTTCAGGTTATTAAAAATAAACGTGAATTAAGTCAAAATTGGAAACCTGAAGCCTGATTGGACTCCCGCTGAGATGCTAGTTCAAAAGATCACGCTAAAAAAAGCAGAACCTTTCAACAACGTCGCATAAACAATTCATCAGCAAGACAAAGTGATAAAAGAGCAAAGGTGGCTGGTTTCACCTGACACAGGTGAGGTGAGGTGTACCTCACCATGACAAAGCCGATGAAAAACTGTGTTACATGCTCACGGTAACTCTGCTCACAGAAATAAGTTCAGATGATGAATCAGCACTGACAGAAAAAGGAGCAGAAGAATCAAACATGGTCATCCTCAGTGAATTAATGGGACTGTCAAAACCAAAGAAAAAGTCTTCTTTATTTCACATTGTAACTCATGTTGTGATTTTTTGTTGTTCTGCGTTTGGGTGTTTTTATTTTTTATTGGGTCATGAAGGATCCACCTTCGTTCATTTTTGGGCTCATATGAAGGAGCCTTGAAATGCAGCCTCCAAACGATCTGTGAGCTGGAGCTGGAGCTAATGTCGGCTCACTCCACGTCAGCCAGTCCACAAATAAAACGTTTCTGTGAATGAGCACCAAGCTGAGGGATTAACTCCAGGAGTTAACACGTCCAGTTAAATCCTCACAACTCAACTTTTAGGGTGCATGAATTAGATTTTTTTAAGAACTGCTCCTTTCCACTTGGACCACAGACTGTGGCTTTAACACAAATGCAATAAAACCTTGAAGAGTGCGGAATAATTATATGTGAGTGAGAACAAAACTGAAACGTCTGAGATGACATTATTTTGAAGGGAATGTGATGAACACAGTACACTTGTGAGCAGCAGAGAAGTTCCGTGTGTCTCACACTGCTGGTATCAATTTCTTCCGCTGCGTTGGTGTAGATGGGCAAATGACTAACATGCAAGCAATTAGAAATGTTGTTTACTCCGTGACTGAATTCTTCATCTTTGGTTTTTGGTCTAAAGACCTACTGTGCACAAACAAGCCCTGCTGTGTCATTTCTCTTTTTATTGCAACACCTCAGAGTAACAGAAGTGTTTTATAGGGGCTGAGTTTTCTTTTCTTTAAGTGTTGTTTGCACCTTCCAGTGGCTGAAAAGTGAACTTAACATTTCTCGACAGCTGCACAGGTTTCTGATAAATCTTTGTCTCTGTCAGGTTTTTGCCTCAGGTGAGAACAAACTGAAACAAAGAGATACAGCACGCGCCTTTGAACTGCATCTAAAACTTGTTAAATAATTGAGGCAAGTCCAGATATGAACAACGCAGAGAAAGGCTCTGTTCTAAGCAGAGCACCATGTTGAAGAAAAGGAGCAACAATTTAAAACATCTCAAAACAACAACAAAAAAAGAGACAAGAATCATAAAAACATGAAGACGGTGTGATTCTGAATGTCAATGTAAAGGCGGCACGTGTTTTAAAGCATGTGAGGTGACTGAAACGGCAGAAGACAAAGAGAAGTGTAATGAGCTGTTATGGACCAAAGTCCTCTGTCTGAGTGGAATGTTTGAGGTGGGACGAATCTTATCAAGAGGCATCGCCTGATTAGGCTTCAGGGACCAGACTAATTTCAGTTTTCTCCGTAAATAAAGTGGCGTAGAGTGGTGACTCTGGCAGAACAGTCACTGCGACAGGCGACATCATCAAAGGAGCAAGATTGAGGCTGTGTGTGTGCAGCGCGGTCACAGGCTTGATGATGACAGCATGTCTGGGGGGGCCCGTGCACATGACAACATTTTCCATTCGTCAGGCAGCCTTCAATTAACCCGAACAAAAACCACAACGAGCTTCAATAGGAGCCATCAGCAAAAAATTCATTTTCACCATTTTGTTAATGGAGCGAGTCGAAATTCAGGGAGAGCATAAAGGCTTTCAAATACACAACACTCACAATGTTATTGTCTCATTGTTCCTGAACACATATGAACGTTGACCCAACACCAGAAGACAACAACTGTTAGATATTCAGACTGAGTTTCGAAGCAGAGTCACTAAATGCTCTGATTTTTATCCCACAGCATATCTCAACCAGAGCTGCTCCAAAACTCATGTGTGCTGACTCAGACCGGAAAGAGAGTTTCTGGCCGTGGCCTTTTTACCTAATTCTACCCAGACTCTTTTTATTTATATAATTTACTGCTGTAGAATTTTTTTGTATTGTTTTCTTTTGAACACTTTGCTTTTATCTCAGGTCAGGTTGTGAGATTCTCAGTCACGTCCCTTGGGTTCTTTTTATTGTTGTGCTGGTGAATTCATTTGTGTTGTTTTGTTGCTGACTCCATCTCAGGCGGTGGCGCTGTTGTGAAAAGAATCCGGTTCTCCGAGGGGAACGGAAACGGAACCAAACTGAGGACCTCGTCGTTCCCATCGCTCGTTTCCGGTCGACTCTATTTTCAGCGCGGACCGGACGAAATTCAGTCCGATCGCCTTCCGGAAACAGAAAATATCTTTTATTTGAAAAAAATAAATTCATAAAAGAAACGTTTCTCTTCATCATGGCTGTTCCAGGTAAAGGAGCATTTATTTTAGCTCACGTTTCAGTTTTTGTCGCCGTTTTGGTCGATTTGAGGAAAACGAACCCCAAAAGGCGCTAGCATCAACGTTAGCTTTAAGTTAGCATTGAAATGAGCCAAAGCAGCTCTCATTAATCTGTGTGTTCATCCTGCTCCATTCATAAACACTTACACACTCAAGACCGTGTTGTGATTTTCCCTGTTTTACTCCGTTTAACACAACAGAGGAGCTAATGAGCGTTAGCTGCTTCTCTTCACTTCCTGCTAGAAATGACAGCCACCTTCTCGACAGTCCTGGTCGAAGTTCGGTCAGTTTACGGTTGATAAACAGAACCAGGTTCGTTCGTTTGGTGTGACCGAACCTGCAGCACCAGTTCAACCTGGTTGTCCTTGTTGGAGAGGTTTCCGTCTCTTCATGAAATCCCACAGTGACTTCATGATGTTCAGACCAGGACCTGGTCAGGTTACATTCATGTTGATGCCATAGTAGTTTCATGCACACAATAAAAAGACCTCTTTATTTTCCAGGACCAAATAAAGACAACATCAGAGCTGGGTGCAAGAAATGTGGATACCGTAAGTCTTGGTTGAGCCCTAATCAAAGCTCTCGTGTTGATGGAGACTAAGTGAAAATAAAATCATGTTTCCCTACAGCCTTTGAAAAAGTTAGTTAGGTTTTTTCTTCTTCTTTCTTTTCAGCTGGCCATTTAACGTTTGAGTGTCGAAACTTTGTCCGAGTCGACCCTCAGAAGGACATTGTTCTGGACGTCAGCAGCACCAGCAGTGAAGAGAGCGAGGACGACATTCCTGCAGCTCAGCGCAATGACAAGCTGGGGCGAAGTGGCCCGCAACGCAGAGGTATGAAACACGTGCTGCCAAAGCTTTAACTAACTACTTTTGCCTTTTTAACTTCATGAGCAGTAATTGTTAGAGTAAAAGTATCCTGTCTACATATCTTCTCTGTCAGGTTCCCACAATGACGATGAAGGTGGGAGAAAAGAGAGACGTAAACAGAAGAAGAGCCGAGATCGAATGTCCAGAAAGAGGTCACTTTTCCAACCTTAATCTAAAAGTCAGTTGTTTTTGTCTGGCAACAGAAACGTGCATATGGAAAGATATGAAGTTAATGAAGACGTGACGCATCTCTACAGCATGAGCAGATACACTGCCACAAAAAAATGAGCTTTTAACCAACAATATAAACTAACGTTAATCCTTCAAGACCACAAACAAATTCTCTAGTTTAAAGAGAAAAAAACAGCTTAATCTATTGCAGAGCGTTAAAATCTAAAGATCTGTATGGGCATAATAGGGTTAAAAAGTTTGTGGCTTTTCAACCGTTTGCTTATTTTCTTTGTCTTCAAAGGTCTGTTTCATCATCAAGTGAGGAGGAGACCACAAAGAAGAAGAAGAAGCACAGCAGGTCCGACTCTTCATCTGATAGAGAGGAGAGGAAGAAGAAAAAGAAACTGAAAAGCCACAAGAAAAAAAGCAAGAAGAACAAAAAGCAGCACGGGAAGCATCACAAGAAGAGCCAAAAGACCAGAAAGCATCAATCATCATCCTCTTCTTCGTCCTCCTTCAGCTCCAGTGAATCATCAGACAGTGACTGACACACCTGTGTGGTCTGAGGAGGCCCAACAGTCCAAAAGAAAAGTGTTTTGCAGACATTGTGCTAATAGGTTTCTGAGGAGAGAGGAGTTTGAATACCTAAATCAGTGCAAACAAACAAACACACACTATCCTGCAGATCAGTTCAACACATCAGTGGGAGTACACACAAAGCCAAGGAACACACTCAGGATATAGTTGTGTAGTGACATGACAGTGTCGTACATTAATAAACATCAGTGTTTTTAAAGTGTCGTGGAGAAATTAAGGAATGGCTGTGTGGTTTCAATGTAGCTGATAACTAATAAGCCAAGCTGGTGCTTTTGTCTCTGACTTCAAAATTTTCATTTTACATTCTATAAAAAGGTTGAATGTGAACAGAGAAGAGGATTCCACTCCAAAGTCCATTTAACTCGTGATACTAAAGATCACACTGACTTCTAGTTACTGCAGAAATCCACAATCGGACCATTTCTTTGTCAGTTCAGCTGTTGTTCAGACGGTTTTATAGCACAATGAAACTGCTTAAGACAAAGGCTACTTGTTTTTCACTTAACCAGTCATATCTGGTTGGGACGTCTTCATTCCAAAACTTTACATGTGAATTTTTGGGACTGTCATGAACTTTCTAGTTTGTTTGTGTCCTTTTTTTCAGCCTCCTCCACAAATGAGTGCTCATTATTTTTTGCAATAAATATATATTTGTATCAAGATGTTTCTCACTTTGCTCCTGACAAAGTCAAAGTGACACCGTAGACAGTGGTGAAGTGATGGTGGTAATGGAGCAGAAGGAGCATCTCTCCTGTAGAGGGCAGTAGACGCTCAGCTGCCAGAACTCTCACCGTGTGACAAAAGGATCCTGAACATATTCAAAGAAATATAGATATACTCTCTGTGGCCTAATTATGTCCTTCACTGTACGTTCTTTTTAGATTATAGCAAAAAATTAAAGCATGTTTTTAACAACTGATGATTTTCCAAAACATCTGATGATGAGAAAAACAAAAACTTATTTATAATTTACACAAAATGAGAAAGGATGTTAATGACTAAAGAACAAATAGAAAAGATCTCATCAAAAAATTCAGAGAATTGAAAAGCACTCCTGTCTGTATTGACTGTAAGTGTCTACTCCACCCAGTGGTCATGTTGTGGACTCAGAGGTTCAGCAGAGAAAAAGAAACATCCTGACACTTGTTTGATTTGCCAGATAATCATGAATAGACAGAAGTAGCTGGGTAACAGCACTTTCTGGCTTAGCTCCCGAACAGCAGAGGCCCCTGAGTCAAACATCAATCTCACTTAATACTTTAAATGTTCTGAGGCAATTTCATGAAGAGCCATAGTCTTTCACATCATGTACGCACATGAAGATCCAGTCCATGTACACACACTGCAGCAAAAATATACTACACACATGTGTAAACATGCCATAAAACTCTCATCAACCTCATGCACATTTTAGAAATTTATTCAAAGCGCGACTGAATCCACCATCACAAGAAAATCACCACAACACTCTGCTCAGTTTTCAGAGCTAGTGGACAATCCGTCAGCAGGAGGCTGAGTCTGTAACACCTCCTCTGGAGACCAAGACAAGGGGGGGGGGGGCAACAAGGTGTAATGGTGCAACACATCTTGAGAGGCTTCATGCCTTCACCTCCATGATGTTAGCAGCAGAAACCGCCAAGACATGAAACAGCAGCAAGAACAGCAGAGCCTGACAGACCAAGACTCTTTGGAAGCCCTTGTGCTTTGTTGGATTTGGGCTGTGTGACAGGTGTTTACAATAGCACCATTAATTTCACTTTGCCTTCGGGAAGGAGATATCTTTTTAAACGTCTGCAACATCCTGACAGCTACATGCATGGCTGCTGATCAGAGCCTGTCAGGAACACATCCTGCTCCTTTATCTATTTAAGGTCCAGAGGGGAAATACATTTAGTTTTTGGAAAAAAGAAACCCCCCAAAACAATCAGGGGCCGCTGACGACAACGTGAAGACAGTGAAGATGTCGATTAAGCTTCTGGGAATGTCTAGATTCCTGCGGGAGCAGCTGAGGTGATTGTTTTGCAATTTGAAACCACGTCAACAAAAATCTTCACATTACTCATGAGACAGCAAGAGACAACTAACTAATGGAGGCTCTAATTAACGTGGAGTTAGTTCGGCCTGCAACTAGCTTGGCTACTCTTAGCGTAACGAGAGAGAGAAGCTAGCTGTCCGAAGATGAGACAAAAATCTGCTGTGGCTTCACAGTCACAGAATGAAGAGCTGAATGCTTACCTGAAGGGACGTTGATTCATCTGAAGATGAAACGCAGAAAAACATGACTTTTCAAATTAAAATTGGTGAAGCACATGGTAGGTATGGTCACAATGAAGCTCAATACAAAGAACACAGATGCCGTGTGGTTTCCTGACCCTGGAAGTCTGGACCCATCTAGGCCTCTAAAGCTAAGATGTGAGATCTGGACTGGGACTTTAGCAGCAAGTCTTGGAAGTTGCGAGGTGGAACCTTCATGGATCTGGACTTGCTGGTCCTGCTCATCCCAAAGCGACTGGACTGGACTGGACTGAGATCTGTAACCCAGCCAACACCTTGAACTGGTTGTTGTTCCTCTTCTTCTTCCCATAATGCATCCAGACCCCACCCACTGACAGGTATCCACGGTAACCACAGATTCACCTCACCTGTCAGAGGTCACAATGCTATGGTGGGCACGTGTATGTACATAAATAAATCTAACTTTCACAGCAGGCTGCACAGCACCTTCATACGCTGCATTTTTTCTGCGCTCGAATCTGGTTCTTGTAAAGTGTTGACAAAAGAAACTTGGAGAATGTGGAACTTCATAATTGGCCAGATGGTGAGAAGACGACTTGCTACAGAGGAGCAAATGAAGTTGAAGGATTGCTGCCATGTTCAGCCACACTGAGCAAACCATATGCTGTTTGTATAAGACAACAACAAGGCTTTCCTGTTTTCATCAGCTCATTGGTTTTTATTGAGGCTTTAGGGAAGAGGAAAGCAAATGGTTCTCCACTGAGCCATTTAAATGAAAATGAGATGGTCAAAGTCATCTCTGAGAGACTTCAGCGGCAGAGGAACGGTGATTGAGTCGCCTTTGAAGCATCTTTCAGGCACTGATCGCAAACTTAGTGCAAATCCTTTTTGCAAAATGGCTGACCAGAATGACTATACCATAGAACTAAACGAGCTCTCATCAACACAAGGTGTGTTTTTCAATTTGTTTATATAGCTCCAGTTTCAGGCACGTGTGGGCAGCCTGGTAGTCTCGGCGCTCATGTCTGTTTTTAACCTTTCCTGGGGATTTGAGCACACATGCTCGTTTTTCCAGTAACGCCCTGGTACACATTCACACAGTTACATTCATCCAACCTGGGGAGCGGCCCAGTACAACCACAGTCTCCTACTGAAACCAGTGCGCAGCTCCTGCAGTTGAATGCTTGGCTCAAAGGCACCTCAGTGGACAGAGCATAGCTGCTTCTGTTTGACCACTCACTCCGAGGATTCAAACCTGCGACCTTTTTGGTCACGAACCTGCCTGTTAACCTTAAGGCCACCGCTGCTACGCTGCAAAGCATAACATCTTCCCAGAAATAAAATGAAAATCCCTTATGCTGCACTTTGGTGGGAACAGCCCAAGCTGAGAGATGGCGCCGGTTTTCGTCTGTAACCACTGTTGAAATATTATTTCAGAGAAAAGCCGTCCCCGCGTCTTGGAGCACGGCGAGCAGAGCGCTTGAAAAATGCTGTAGGGCCAAGGGGCACGTTGGAGGCTATACATTTGCTACCAATTTAGTTTGTGCATCTTAGATTTCGCTCCTTTCTTCCTCTCCTGGAACAGAAACCAAGCCTAATGTAGTAAATAAGCTCTAGGATAAATAGACAGCAGGCTACGTGACCCCAGCCATCAAAAACGGAGGCTGTAATAAATACTACACAGTTTTACAGGAAGCGTGTTCGATATTCTCCCAAAACCTGCAGGGAAAGAAAACGAGGGGGCGAACGGGGTGAGTCTCTGTTCAGCACTCTCTCTTTGGTCAAAAGCTTTTTTCCTGAGGTCTGTTATTACCGGCCTCGCTCCTGGGTTCTCATTCAGAGTGGAGCTTGTTCATATAAACCTTGAGGTTTTGAGGCATCGCTGGACTGACTGGGTGGCTTTCACCAGGGA
This sequence comes from Echeneis naucrates, assembly GCF_900963305.1. Taxonomy (NCBI): domain Eukaryota; kingdom Metazoa; phylum Chordata; class Actinopteri; order Carangiformes; family Echeneidae; genus Echeneis; species Echeneis naucrates. The sequence continues at coordinate 1,275,383 of NC_042514.1, forward strand.
ATTAGCGCAGGGTCGCTTTGGATCAGGATCAGTGGGCCCTCTGCAGCTAACCTGTATTGGACCAGGCTGCCTGTGGAGGTGGTGGTGGTGAGGACAAGTTTCCTGGCTCTGGAATATGGGTCAGTCAGAACCCTGGATGTATAAATCGTGGATCCTTCTGATACCTCTCCACTTGCTGTATAACTTTGAAATCATTTGATTTAACCAACATTTTCCAGATCAGTCTTGATGAGATTGGGATTTTATTTTATTGGAGGAAGTAATGTGTGTAAAGTGGATGAAGCCAGATTCTGTACAGTACGAAGACACCAACAGTCTGATGGTGATGGTGGGGTCTTGACATGAATCTTCATAATATTTGGCAAAGAGAACGGAGGGCAAAGTAAATTAACTTTGTCTAGCAAAATTAAAAATCTGCTTGTATTGATAAACAGGAGATGGCACCGTCCAAGGTGGTGTTTTATGGGGCCTTCAGCAGACTACAATTTACTTTTTAAATGATCCAAAACAAGACATCCTGCTGAGGTAGAACAGGTCGTCTACAGTTCGATCAATCCCAATGTCAGAGTGATCTGATCCTGAATGAATTAATGTTTTTATGTCAGCGATATCGTTACCAGCGCTGATTCTTTGTCATTGACAGTCAGTTGGACACTTGGTTTCATTGATAACATGTTAATTATCTTTGAATAGAGAAGAATTCTTTACATTTCTACACCTAAAACTCTCGTCTGCAGCCTCCTCATGTCAACAGCCGTTTTATTCCTCTAAACTCGACTTCATTCCTTTTTCCTCCTCCCTGCCACGGAGATCCAGAAGGTGGCAGGAGTGACACTACTGACGATGACCCAGCAGCAGCTTCAGCACCACAGTGTTTCTCTGCGCTCCCTGAATGATGATAGACGTCACACATGTCCCCAACATCAGACACATGTGGCTTTTTCAAAGACGTACGACATGGTGTCATCTCCGCGCCGGGCACATCTGCTCACTCTTACTCTGGTTTTAGTGTTCTTTCCACTCACATTTATATGGAAAGTGTTTTGTGCCTTTGTTCTGTTCTGTTCTGTGGGGGGTTTCTGTCCCTTTGTTGGAAAGAGACATCAAACAGAGCCAGAGGGGCCATAATGCCTGGAACATGATCGAGGTGGTTATTTTTTCTTCTCTTACATTGTCACCAGGCTTGGCTCTTCTTTTTCTTTTTTTCTATTGATGGAAAGAAAAGAAAACAGAAAACTGGTGAGGATGTCATCATTTATTTAGTTGCAGATGCTGAAGTTGTGTTCACAGTCAGTGGGTTGGTTCAAGTGATGCTGAGGGTGTTTAGTCTTTAGTGTGAAGTGATTTTTTTTCAAAGAACATTTCATTTTTAGTACCTCCCACACATGCTTTGAGTGAGGACGAATCTATTTTTTACACATTCAGGGAAAACATGACCTGAGTTTGCTCTTTATAAAGTAAATTCCAACTTTATGTTCTGGCCTGGGAGCTGCACCGGTCACTGACCCTGGCGGGAGCAGCCGCAGAGTTCGCTGCCTTGCTTAGCGGCACCTTAGCTGTGGTTTCTACGCCAGCAGAGCATGTTACTCATTTTCCCCAGACAGTTTCCCAGCTGCTTTAAGGATACAAACCAGAAACTCTTTTATCACAAAGTTTTAGATCTGAAGAGCAGTCACAGTTGAAGTGGACATTTTGCAAACTTGAAATCAGCAGCGCTTAAACTTGTTGAGGCAATTGCTGGGCCTACTGACTGAAGATGTAGTTAGCATTGGTTGAACTTGGTTTAACAAAGTGAGCTTTCAAGTGAGACTATCTAAGCAAGAGGGAGAAATGCATCTGAACAAATAGATATTCATGATACAATGTACCTGTGCACAGTACAAACTAAAATTCAATAATACAGAATTGTCATATTACTGTTACTCCGGGTGCTATGTTCATAAATGGAAAATGACATGAGGTGAACCGTTTACCTGAAGGCAGAAGACCTTGTGAAAGCGTTTTATAATGTGCTTCTTTCTGCTCTTTCATGACTGTGTTAAATTGTTTGTTCTTACGTGCGGTATCTGGCCCATAAACTGCCAAAGGTTCCCAAGGCAAAATGGGCAGACGTCTGTAATTGTCTAGGTGGTCGGCTGTTTGTATGTCTTTGTAAGGATGGAAAAGAGAAAAAGCCGAGATTGCATAGAAAGGAGGAGGTGGGAAACCCATTAGGCTAAGTCCTGTGTGGTCAGTGTGGGGTTGCTTCCTAGTGTTTTATTCAAAGGATCAATTATTCATTCAGGTCTGTGACAAGCTGAGCTTTCAATTCTGAACATCAATGCAGCTTAAAATTCTGGCAGTTAATAGGCAAAGTCTGAGCTAATCTTATTTTTACTTTCTTCTTAAAGTATTGCACAGAGCTGCTCTGTTGGAAAATCACAGTTCGCACACGGCTGATTGTATCTTCAACTTCATGGGGCTTTGTCCATCTTCACTGAAAAAAGGAAAGAACATAAAAACCCATCGTTTCCTGAAGAAACGCCCCATCACTGCCTTTATTCATCCATTCATCTTCTCCTCTGATCTGTTTCTGGGTCAGTGGGGCTGCAGCAGCCAATCCCAGCTCACTCTGGGCGAGGGGCGGGGTCACACTGGACAGACCAACAGTTTAGAGTCACCAATGAACCCAAACAGGATGTCTTTGGAGGCCCCAGGCCGGGAACCCAACCCACAACCTTGTTGCTGCTGTTTGTTTTGAGCTTCACTGAACGCTCAAGAGATTCAACATACACAGGACAGTGAAGACACACAGTGACACCTCAGCACATGGACTGTTTTCTGATGTGACGTCTGCTCTGTCGCTAGATTAACGAGTCACGTTTGTGATGTCATGCAGTGATGGTGAAGGATTGGTTCAGACACAAAACCATTTTAGTTTGGTTGAAGCTAATGACGGTAAAATGACGACCTCACTATGGTTAAGGGACCATTGTCATCATGACCACAGGGTGAAGGTCAGGAAACAATCAGAAGTGAATAACTAACTGACATTTTTCTGTCCCCCTCCAGCATCATCCTTCTGTAGACTTTCTGCCTTTCTCCATTCTTTCACAAGGACAGGAGTCATAATTCCTATCTGAGGTTTTACTATGTGAACGTCAGCACATGTTACTTTTGGGTGTTTGCCAACATGACTAGTGTTGTTTTTGTTAGAGGACAGTCTAGTTTTTTTTTTTACTAAGAAGAAAGATACACATTCAGATTATGAGTTGGACTGAGATTCTTCTTCTTATTCTTCTTCTTCTTCTTAAGATGTGTCCTCACCACATATGTTATCTACTGACTAAACCACCTCTGGACTGAAATCTATTGAAGGCCGAACAAGATGTATTTAATTATACCTTCACCTACAAAACTATTTTAGCCCTTCTACACTGAAGAGCCCTATTGTCCACCAGGACCTTTTACTTATTTTAACCATAAATGGGCCAGAAAGCGTCCTGTCCAGAACGTATTAATGGTTAACAACGAAGGAAGAGATTCGGCAACTTCCGCCAACGACGCGAGTGGAATTACCATAATGACCTGATATTGGCTGTGAAGAGCAACTTCTCAGCTTTCAGAAACCGCAGGAATTTCTCAGATACAGTAAACATTTGCGTACTTAAGGTAATTTGAAGTGCGGTGGCCGCCGGCGATGGCGCTCAGTTTAGAAGGGTTAACCATGAATAAATAAGAAAAATGATTAAACCACAATTATTAAAAAATAGCAACCCTTCCATTTTGTGCCCGTGTATCTTTTTAAAAGCCCTTTGCCCACTCTTCACTTCAGAGCTTTTTCAAACCCTTGATTAAGGCTTTTGATCAGAATAATAAGAACGGGAAGGTCGAACATGGCCAAGCACTTACATTCAATACTTGTATGAGGTTTCTAACTGCCAGTGAACAGCTCTCATCAACCTGTTTTTTAGGTTAGAGCAAAAGTATTGTCATTTTTCATTCATGACTTCAAACTAACCACTTGTAAAATTGGTAAAGAGCGTAGCCACAGAGACGATGGTAACCAGAGATGTTTTCTCAGTAATTCCTTGTTGGATTTGGATGTAACCACGCCTGCAGTGTATGGGAAAGGCAGCTCACTGGAACAGTGAGAAAAGGGAGAAGGAGAGTGAAAGAGACAGAGATAATACAGAGAGCTGAAAGAAAAAGACACATGAAAGAGTAGAACTTAAGAGAGCGAGAGAGCAGATGATAAATTAAGAGATAATGTATGAAATAAGAGACATGGAGCGACGGGAATGAAAATGATGGACAGATCAACAGGCCAGGGACATGCAATCAATGAAACTGATATTTGTCCAAAATAAAACGAATAAAATCTCAAAAACAAACTTGATACTGTAATACAAAATTTCACAGTAAATTATGTGGACGTACACCTCATTTAATCCTTTAAATCTAAAAAGTGTGAGGAAATGGTTCCTCCTGGAAGAAGTTCCTGGTAAAGCAACATGAGTAAGTTATATCCAGTGGGGGTAATTCAGAGGCTGCAATTCTAAAAAAAAATTTAGAAGAACCACAATGTACATTCATAAATATATTCATAGACATCTGTGTACGCACAAAACCGTAATCATTCAATAAATCCCACATATTGAAAAATTATGTGTACAATCTTGGTCTGTGCCACAAATGATCAGACATGGCTGAGAGGAGAACATCAGAAAGGAAAAAAGAAATTCATTTCTGCTTTGGTGAGAACTGTTTGTATTGAACTGTTTCATACACACCACAGTTCTTAATAAATGACTCAGTTTAATGCAGGACTTAATAAAGTCACGCTGGATTGATCCAATTAAAGTCAAGCTACATCTTGAACAGTATTTCTGTAATTAGAGGATTTACTGTTCACACTTAATGACTTTCATCAAGACACAAAACGTGTGCCTCATTTATGTTACGCTTAATCGATTAGAAATATCTACTTGACCTGCCAAGTGTCATGTTTTTCTTCCACCTCTGTGGTGATTAAAGAGAAAAACCACAGTGAAATGAACAGGAACCAAAAAACCTTCAAATGACTCAGCTCCTGCATTTTTCCACTTCATATGTCACTTGTCAGGAAAATTGAGTCAAAAGAATAACACACTCAGATTACCAGAAGCATTGTGCAAAAATGGATAAATATACGCACAAACACGTCCTCACCTGATGTTGGAAGTTCCTCTTTGTGCTAGTACTAACTGTTGCTCTAACATGGAGGAGGGAGAGCTGAGACGTTCAGCGGCCAATTCAGTGCGGATGTGGACAAAATGTGGGCAGACTACAGACAAATGACCCACTTTGAGGAATGTGATGTAGTGCACCATTGATGAAATGGTAACCAGGATGGCTGACAACCAAATAACAAACCGGCGGGTTGAAAACGGCAGCTCGCAGACTGACGGGTGACGTCACGGCAGGTTTGGGTTACAGGTCGTTCATCTTCGTAGTCGGGGTCAGTTCAGGAAGTGAAATGATCATAGTTAAAAGGAACAAAAAGGGGTCTCCTGTGTTCAAGTCCAGTCCTCATCCGACCGTCCTCCTCCTCCCAGAGCCAAGTCTGCCGCTCTAACTTCCTCTCTGGCTCACGTCACAGCTGACAGTGTAACTGAGTAAATCTACTGCAACTGCACGGCTTTCACATTTATAACTCAATCAGCTTCAGCGTATTTCTGGCAGTCGGGATGATAGTCTGAGAGAAGCTTTAGAACTTCCTTCCGGTTGGGAAAAAAAAAAAACACAAAATAATTGAATAAATGAACCAAACAATATCAGCAGTCTGAGAGGAGTCCTGTTTGATGACGTCTGCACTATGTCTCTAAACTCCTGGCTCTCAGTTTTGTGAAGTAAAGGTAGAAAGAATATGAGTCCTTTCGGGGATTCAGACCGATGTTGAGTGACGCTGGTGGGGGGGTCAGAGAGTTCTCTGCTCTTGCTTTTGGTCCTGTTTGGACAAAAACATCCACCAAATGGACTCATTACATTCAGGATCAACAACAGACTTTATTTATTTAACTGCTGTCAGTTTGGATGGTGGGTGGGCGGCTTCAGGTATCTGTCAGGCCGGCCTGACAGAACTACAGGTTGGTGTGTGTAGGGGGGGGGCTGTGCTGCAGCCAAGGTCATTCATCAGAACAGGGTGGGCTCACTACTGAAAGAGCCAGTGTTGAACCGCTTTGATTGATCTGTGCAGGAGATTGGTCATGGCCTGGAGAAGGGCATGTCGTTCTCTGCTCCAGCTATGACCAATTATATTGGGGGGGTTGAGTTATGCACTCCTTCAGAATACAGTCTGCTTTTCTCTGCCTGGGAAAAGGAGAGAGCTGAATATCCAGTGTCATTTTCACACTGTCAGGGCATTTTTCACTTTACTAAGAGCTATCAGCAGCATGTGCAAAGGATGGTTTGGGGGAAAAACTACAACAACAACAAAAGTTTCTGTGTTCCCCTGAAAAGTTTTATCGCTGAATATTACTTCTGCATTATTGAACAAAAGAGGTCATTACGAGACAATACAAAGCATATATGATGAATAAAGGTCGTCCCATCCCGTCACCATCCGTCGAAGTCATCTGTGCCCTCTGACAAAACCAGCATCTCCTGAAAGGGCGCCGGCCACGCCACCTGGCGTACTGCATTTCTGTTGTCATGGTTACAATGACAAACCTCATGCAGCACGGTTATTGTTTTGGTTTTGTTCGGGCACATAATGAGCTCCTGATCACAGTTTAAGGAGAGACAGTCGAGAAAGTGAGAAAAGTAGGATGAGGTTCATGGATGGCATGTAACGTGTGTGCGTGCGTGTTGGCCGTCCTCACACTGTGCTGGATGTCTCTGTCACTGTCAGAGCAGACACACTCCTTGACGTTTACCCTTTCGGACGAGTAACAAAGCAGCAGCGCGGTAAGTGGATTATATTTTGGGTGGAGGTTGATCCAAAAGCAGAATATATTGTTGATTAATCTTCTGAGACGTCAGTGTTTGAAAAAGGTCACGGTAATTAGAAACCCAAGCAGTCAACTTTGGTTGTTTCTTTTTTCTCGATTCCTGTCTTCCTAAAATCAACTTAAACAATTTTAAATTGATGATGTCATTATTTTGACCACAGCAACGGCTTGATCTTCAGAAGTCATGCTGCCAACTCATACTTTGAAGAGACTTTAGTATGCGGCGAGGGGCACTTAAATCAAAAGATTAAACCTGTTTCCTTTCAACCCCCAGTTTGATATATTGGAGTAGATTTCAAAGAGGTCAGGCGAGGGGAATCATTTCCCTTCGGTGAGACTGAGCAAACTGAAAACCCCTTTTGACAGAAGCTCTGATCTTGGTTCAGGTGCTGCGTTCTGTTGTGACCTCTCTGCCAGTCAGCTCCAAATGAAGCAGTTCACTCCGAGGACACGAGGAGCCAAACTCTGGTCACTGAGACAAAGTCCACTAAATGTTCTCTTGACAAACACATTATCCAAACTTTTCTGAGAATGTTTCAAAGCTTCAAAAACTCAGTTAGATTCATGAAATGTCACTATAGAGTCATCCTTATCATCTGGGGGGGGGGGCTGGTTAAATGAAAGTGGACTTTGGGCTCCTGAAATATTTGAAGCCGGTGTCCTCGGTTCCATTTTCCCTCCTTTATCAGTGCACCAAGCAGGAAAACTTTATTTTACAGTTGTTCCTGTTCAGGACTCTTTTCAAGTAAAGATAGATGAGAGTATTTGAGGAAGTTTTAACTCAGGGGGATTAGAGCACATTAAAGTCAACTTAACTTTCGAGGATGTGGTCTCTGAAGATCTGGGTCGTTGTAGCTGTAGGAGTTTTGCTTTACATCATCAGCTTTTTACTATTGCTCTTTTTTCCCACACAAACCTGATGCTTTAAGGCCTTTTTTGAAACAGCACTTACTTACAATTACAAATAACTTGCTGCCTTTATTTTCATTACCACCATGCAATGCGCAACCTGAATCCAACCTTTGGGTCCTTCATTTCCCAAAAAACAGGAGAGCATATATGTCACACACATACAAAGGAGCCTGGAAACCTGGACTGTGTGGCTTTGCAGTAAATCAATCAGTCTTGCAATGCAGCCTCCGCAGGACGCAGCTCCTGAATCAGGACTAATGACTGTGATGTTACATCAAGGTCAAAGGGTCTGATTTAATTTAAACGCACCATTACAAACAAAGAAAGTCAGAAGCCTGAAACTGCAGGTATGATGCTTTGGGGATTTCACTCCGAGGGGCCAAACAAAGCCTAATGTAGCACTGAAGGGAAGAGCGAATTACTGCAGATAATCAGCAGTAAATGCTGTTGATAGTCCTTTTACAACCACACAAAACTGGACGTCCTTCTCAACGTAATGCCGAAGCAGCAGAGGTTGAGGGAGGAGGAGGGCTGGTGCTGAAGAACAGCTCCACTCTGTCCACTGCAGGCCGGTCACACTGACTCCAACACGTCCAGCACCAAACTGTGTGCCACATTACCACACAAAAAGCCTGCAGTCTTCACCTAATGGACAGAAGATGCTACTAAAACCTCACCCAAAAAATGGGTGATGAATTTCTGATAATTGTCTTTAAGATGAGAGTTTTTTGGGTTTTTTTTCTGAAGGACCTGACCTGTAAAAGCCTTATTTAGCCCAGATGTAGTTGCTGTTGTTGTGTCAAAGTATTTTCACAAGCATCTGGGCTCGAGTCCAAGGCTATAACCCTCCTCCCCCTCCTTCTGCAACGTTTATGTGCAAGCACAAAGCATATATATACATATATTAGTAATTATTATACAATTTAATTACCTTTCCTGGCTGGCTACTCTGGGATTTTTAGTTTCCAACCAGTAAGAAACATGTTAATTATTTTTTAGTTTTAATAATTTTTATACTCAGGATGATTTAATTGCATCAGTCTCTCTCCCACGCTCCCTAAAACTTTTAAGACCTGTTTGTTATGGGAATCAGAGATGCTCACATGAAAGGACAAACTTTGCAACCAGAATACTCCAACATCAGCTATCAGTGTGATGTGCTTCATTCCTCTTGGTTCAGTGTTGGATTCTGCACGATGACTGATGACATTGTAGACTGACGTCAAGGCAAACAGGTGTTAAACTTAAACTGTAACCTATTACTGAAAACCAGCAATGACCAGACCTGCCGGTAAGCAGAAAGTCTGGTAGCTTCACAAATATGTGTTTCATATATCTGTTTGTCACAATCGACGACTGCAATGACAGTTCCATTTAAAACTTAGGGTACTTGATGAGGCAGCCCCCTTATATTGCCGATACCAAGCCCTAAATTCCTAATCAATGCCTATAATCCCTTCTTCTCATTAACCTGGGGCCTTTATTTTTTAATAATAAAGTCAACATCTGTCCAGCTTTCCACCTTCACTGCCAAAGAACAAAGGCTTTTCCATTACTTCCCTGGGAAAGTCAACAATTATTTGGGCATCAGCATTAAACAGTGGTGTAGCGCTGCAGAGATACTGAAGGGGGGCTCTGGGAGCTTTTACTACATGATGTATGTTAATGTGAATGTGAGATTCCACAGTACCGATTCAGGAATCCTACATTTAGACGTAGTCAGACCATCCTATCGTCGCCCTCACGGTCCAAACACCACCCTAATCCCCTCCCTCTGCCCTTTATCCTTATTCCTTGTCTTGAGCAGGGATTTCCATCTTGGAGAGATGACGCTGATGTCCTTGTACAATCCTCCTGTGTGATGCCTGATTATCATGACTACTCAGTGTGATGGATGTAGTTAAATAGCGTTGCACTAATCAAAGGTTCACTGTCTTATTAATGCAGCATAATACCATGACTGTCATCTGAATCATGATGGGTGATTCCCAAATGCTATCCCACCATTGCCGGCGTCGAATTAGCTTGCTAGCTCTTAGCCGATAAATCCCTTCGAGTTGAAGGTGAGAAGACAAGACAGTGTGTCTGTATGTCTTGACCAAGAAACTTGACAGGAAGGGGGATGGAAACTAGGGAAAAGTTGTTGACTGGGAAACCTCGGGCACATCTAAGATTTGGAGGGCAAAAGAAATCTAACAGCCAGAAGAGAAATGGGCAGGGCTGCAGTGCGTCAGCCTCTACTTCCTGAACGATGGGAAACCCCTTCACACAGGGAAACCTCCTGAGGATTCCCTGGTAGTGTTTACCTGACCAGCACTCTGCTGCCTCAGGGCGCTGATTTTACTGTGAGATCCCATGTTCAAACAACTACACTGGTTTCTATTTTGGGGGGTGGGGGGCGTGCTGTGCTGGGGATTGCAATACTGCAACCAAAATAACTCAATAAACTTTTAGTGGGAAAGTTTAATACCTATGCGGCTCTTGTGTGGTCTCCTTTTCATGATAAAGGCCTCATTTTCCACTCAAGCTCTGGAAAGTCAGCTCTAACACAGGCCCTTCAGTAACTTTTGAGGCGTTACATGGTCCTGCACTCAGGCCCAGGGCCAAGTTTCTGGAAAGATCCTGCTACTGGATTATCCCTCTGCTGGTAGAAGACCTAAATAGAGAAAATTCCTTTCCCTCAGCGTCGAGGCTTCGATATGATACTGTCATGTTGTGGTACTGAAGCTTATGTCCTTAAAAAATGTGTAAATGAAGGGAAACAGCTGAATCTGCAGTAACGTTTCCTGCCAAATCTGTGCAGAAAATCAATTTTACAACTTTGTATCGTGCGCATAACATGACTAACACATTTGAGGCTGAAAGCAGTTCACCTGCTTGTTTTCAGAATAACCCACACACACTTTGGCATGAGAAGGTGATGCTGTTAAGTCAATAGGCAGTTTTAACATTTAAACAGAGGGAACCGTTTCACTGCAGTGTATTCTGTGGGATCTCATTCTGATCACACAAACCTTGATTTATAGAGTTTGGACATAGAGATGCAGAGATAAAGCCTTGTAACATTGTGTACTTAGTGTAAAATCAGATTAGAGAGCATGGTTGGATGCAAATGAGGTTATTAAACCACCTGTCAACCATCTAGGCACCACTCACACTGAGGACAAACGTATTCTTTGCTCAATTTTGATTCATTGCAAGGTAGCTGTTATTTCTTGTACGTGAGGTGGGCAGGATTTAGCCTGAGGAGAAAAATAACACTCTTGGTAACAATGTCTTTGTAAGCAGAAAAAATTTACTTGGCAAGATAATGTGAGGGAGGTTTATCTCCATAGAGCCTTTTAAACACAAGGTCAACTCAAGAAGGATTTACATAAGGAGAAAACAGGGAAATACAGCTTTATCTCACAAGCTACATCTGTTTAAGAGATGAAGAAGCTGCTGAAGCATCTCAGACAGCAAGAAACGAAGTAGAACGAAGTGTAAAATTATAACTGGATAAACATCAGCAGGGAGCAGTTGCCCCATCACGTCCATAGTCCATCTGCAGAGTGTGAAACTGTAGATGGACTGAGCGACAAGTTCTACTTACAACCCTGAAGAGCAGCAGCCATGAAACCAAAGTAACGTATTCCATCGATCTGTTAAATCACAGAGCACCTCGGTGACTATCAGAGGGCGTGTGTACGTGCACATGCCTCAAACTTTGTGGAACTGTGGCAGAGCATTGTGATGGGTGATTTAATTTAACACTACAAACAATGTCGTCTTGACATTGGCAAAGGTAGAAGCTGCCGGTGATGGTTGATCACTGGCACCGAAATAATCTCTGTGGTTGATAAGACAGAGAGTAAGACACGTCAAGTCTGCCAAACAAAAGATCAACACGCCAAAAAGAATTGAAAAAAAAAAATAAATAAATAAATAATAAATAATTCATCTTTGGCCTGAAAAAATGACTTCAAGCTGAATATAGAGGGAAGGAAGGAGACATCATCAAAACGGAGGACTGATTCCTCCCAGAGTTATTCCCTCTTCAGGGGTTTTGTTGATATCAGTGGCTGGGACTGTCTGAAAAGTTGCCCCAAAGTCACAGACTGCTGCTAAACAACTGTCAGCCGTCTTTGGTTTGTGAAATGCTATGAAGTCTCAAGTTATAATCTGGGTGATGCCATTTTACTTTTTTAAAGCTGAAATAACCACAACTCCCAAACACAATCAGTTGATATTTTTTTGCAGAATTGCCGCTAGTTTTTTTTTTTTTTTTTTTTGTTTTGTTGTGTCAACACAGAGAGTTGCACAATGTGGTTTCTTAAACTGATCCAATTAAACAGGTTATCACACGATATAATTTTCACTATGTTTGATATTTCGCTGCAGAGATTTGTCCATTTCTCTGAAAACCTGTCAACACTGTGCTTTGTCAGGGTAAAATTGGGTCAAAATGTTTTTGAATAATACTCAGCGGCGTTGCACCAAAGTGCAACACAAAGCCATATGCGCTCAGTTGTCCCACACTGTATCCATAGCAGGAGATACTTGAGTCAAAGCAAAAGAGTCAACACCAGAGCAGGCCGGTACCTCATACATTCCTCCCATCAACACGCATCCGTTTTGATTGCCATCACAAAAAATAAAATAAAAATAAAATACAGGCCGCATTTTAAAACTGGTTCCTTTTCCATTTGGAAAGCCAACTTTTGCCACAACCTTGATTTTAAAAACAGTTCTGTAAACTTCAACCTTTACAGACCACAAGCAACAGTGCACGAGTGCGCACACACAGACGCTGGACGTTTTCAGAAAGGCCTCTTTACTTTGTGATGTCGATGACATCAGCACCGGTTCTTCCTGTGAAGCTGGGATCCAACCTGTGACAGCTCTCCACACCCAACAGCAGCACCCCAGTAACCCGATGGACTGTGACTGCTCCTCTCTGCACCAGCCTGTGGGGGGGTGATGACAGGCCCCACGTAGAGACCAGCATTTCTACTCTTGTTATCGTCAAAGCTTTCCCATGACAGTCATACCCAGTTGATTGTCAGGACTTATAAAATCAATGTTTCGGTTATGCATATACCTGGATATGAGCTGGCATATGGAATATGAAGGAACACAGAAAATACTCCCAGAGGAAGACAATTCCTGACATGCCAAGGTTGTTTGCTCCAAAACGCTCTGAGGGGTAAGAGCTTGGCTTCATTGTGAACTTTTGCTTGGGTTGCAAGAACTACTATACATATATTCAAAAAGTGCTTTGTATTTTGGAGAAGGCTGCATGCTCAGAGTCACAGACGTTGGACGGTGCCCCGGGGCTCCAGTTGCCAAGGAAATTAGTATTCCCTTCTGTAAAGCATTTAAATGTGAAATATGCAAACATGCACCCAGAAGCAACTGTGATTTTCTCATCTGAAGAGGGGATGGGCACACACACAGTTCTCTCACAAAACAAATTAATGTTATTAATAAATTCTACATTGATCTCAACTACCTTTTTACAGGACAACTTAGAGTTGACTCCACACTTGACTCCATTAACATTGTGGTTTATAATTTTCAGGGTCTTCTCCAACAATATGCTTTTTTCCAGAAAAAAAAAAAAAATCCAAATAAAACAAAACACAACACAACAACAAAGGATGGCCGACAGCCAGATTGGCGACCGGAGGTTTCAAAACACCATCACCAATTAGTGATGTTCTGGCCGGTCGCCGATCACTTGAGTGTGACAAACTGACAGCGTGGCATGACACTTAAGATGAACACCGTCTGGATGTCATCAGGTCTCAGTTTTAGTAGATTTTTCATGTTTAGCTCAGTCCTAGAGCAGTTAAGGGTTAGCAACTGTTAGCTTCACTTTTCTTCTCTAATGTCGGCTGACCATAAATATAAACTGTCACTGATGAAGCTGCATTAAACAAACCTGTTAAACTGTAATGTTTAGAAGCAGATTGGCTGAAAACAACACAGGCAGAACGGCAGCATATTTAGTGCTGTTTCCCCACAAGAACTGGGGCCTCCAAAGGGATCATATTTGGGTCCATCTGTGACTCTAAACTGTCCGTAGGTCTGAGTGGTTGTTGGTCTGTCCAGGGTGACCCCGCCCCTCGCCCACAGTGAGCTGGGATTGGCTCCAGCAGCCCCCGTGAAATGGATAAGATGTTGAAGATGAATGAATGAGTGAACAAAAACAACATGTAGTTCTGTGACCTCTGTCAGACAGTTTGAGAAATGCAATATTCAACATGAAACTTTCCAAAAAGGAAACAAGTCAAAACATAAATTGGTCTTTGACAGAATGTTCTTCAGCTATTGCGACATTATTAATCACTGACGTCAATGATGCTAGACTCCAATTATGTAATCCCCTTTTTATCAAACACAATTAGGGATGGCCTAAAACAACATCATTTCTAAGGAAGATTTTTAATGCCACTCCCAGTTAGCTGAATCACCAAAAGGTGACATATTAGCCAAAGTGAGTCAGAAAAATTGCTAAAAGGATTTTGTCTTCACTAGTCTGGTTTTATGATTAAAAATATGCAAATGTGTGATTTATCTGAAGCCAACAGGTTGATCTATTGGAGGGACGTGGTCTGCAGACCAGTTGGCTCATGTGATGCAAAGCGAAAGACTAATTCATATTTTCATTATTTGTCATTGAATCTTAAATAAAATAGGTTTCTGTGGATATCTTGGATCAAATAACTAAAAATAAATGCCCCAAAATACAACTTTTAGATGCTCAGAGATTTAAAATAGTCACACTTTAATCTTAATCAGTGATTGCATCTGATGAATGCCTGTAGCAGTGGCTGGTCACGGTGTTGCTTAATGTAAACCCAAACATGATGAAACATCTATATGGCAGAAAACGGGAGGTCATTCACATTATGTTGATGGAATGTGTGATTTGAACACAGAGGCTCTTTTGTGTCTGTAATTGATGACCCTCTTTCCACCACAGCCTCCTGCCTGGACTTTTCTAAAACCTGGGGGGTGAAGGTAGAGAGGACTTACTCAAAAAACAAACAAAAAATAAACAAACAACAACAACAAAAAAAACATTATAAGGCATTCCCATTGTTTTAAGTGTTCTAACAAGTCAGGCTGCTGGCATGTTTCATTGTGACAGCAGCCTGTTCATAATTGGAGGTGGAGCCTTTTCACATGCCCAAAGAGGGTGAACCTTTCCTCATGAAACTTGATCAAATTAGTCTCTGCATGACTGAATCACAAAGTTTCACATCACTCAGACCAAGCACAAAGAAACATGCCAAACCGTTCAGGCGACCTCTGATATGAATCGCCATAGATATTCCCGGCACGAAGCTCTTCACAAAAGGGAATAGGGGAAAGAATCCCAGCGTCTTTTGCCTGAGGACCAGTGGGCACGGGGTACAAAACAAGGCAGCCAATAAAAATGAATGCCAAAAAAGGGAAGGAAAAAGGGGGAAAAATAGCCACTGACATGTTGCGCCAAACTGAGAGAAAGTAGCATTGTTTGGATCTTTTTGTTTACAGCAGCAGGAGGGGGGGCTCCCAGAAAGGACGGAGGCACATCACGTGCTTCTCTTCAGCCACTGAAAGAGCAAAGACTTGGCCAAAGCTCCGGCCTGAACGGCTCCAGGAGTCTTTGAAGTCAAATAAAGCCACCTCATCGATCACTGATTCAAAGGCCTTCTTTCGCCTCTTTCTCCCTCTCTCTTTTCACCCTCAAGAAGCTTTTTGTTTATTGTACAAATGAACCTGTTACAAGGCTCCTTCACTTCCCCTAAAAAAAAAAAAGAAATAAATAAAATAAAAAAATAAAGTCCAAACACAAATTCTCAGACGAGCTGGTTTAAATAAATCTGTTGTTTTCTGCTAACACAAAGAGATGAAATGTCTCAATGTGATCTTGGCCATCTGATTGATTAACCTCATTGAGCTTCAGGCAAAAAATCTACACCAAAATGTTTAACATACCTTATTTTACTAACTTGCTCGACATGCAAGCCAAACCACTTTCTATATTTTTAGCAACAAGGAAACAATTAACCCTTCTGATGACATTAAAAGTAGGTTCAATGTGGAAAGATGTAAGTTGTGAGAGATGGTCAGAGTGTCAGATTTTTACAGGCAGCGCTTTAATGATGTGCTAAACAATTTACCAAGCAATCCTTCGATAATGGAGCCCAGATGTGGCACTGCAGGGGCTGGACGACCTGTTGGTGGGGAGTCAAATAATGGGGGCGAAGTGTGTCTCTGTCTCTGATGCTGTGGATGTCCCACCAGGTGAAGTCCCACATCGGGCTGAGAAAGGCAACTGAAAACGAAGTGAAACTGCCTGTTTTCTTCGTTGCCGTCACAGTCAGAGAGAATTAATGGTCACCACATCAGCAGCTCTGTTGGCATCATGCTAAGGTGGCTGCTGCCTCAAGGTCAGGTCAGGCAAAGTTTTGGCTTGTTGTTGTAGAAGAAGAAAAAGCACCTGAAGCAGCAGCAAACACCAAAGTGTTGGATATTTCTAATTGTTATGGAAAACACTGAAAAGCTCTCATTCTGAATGTGTCTGCACCAACTGTTACTGTCAGCATCCTACCGTTACGAGCCCCGTTCTCCCCTATCGGCTTCCCTGACTGATGATTTAGGCGCCATCAGAAACAAAGAAGGATCCTCAGCAGGAATGAGTTTATTAAACATTTAAAGTTCAGACACAGAGAATCAGATCCACTTAGACCTGTCACATTATCACTGCAGATCTAGACTCTGAGCGGCTCTTAAGGACTGAAGGAAATATGGGAATATTGGGCCATGATCTAATACTTTCCATGCTAACTCTTTCAGAATCCTCTCACAAAGGTGCCGCCAAAGATGTGAGCATTTTTAGGAAGTCAGAAGTGGCACCTGAGACGTACAATAATCCGATCGGATGCAGCGGCTTTGATTCATTTGTGGGGCTTTGCCTTCAGGAAACGCTCCTGAGCCCTTCGTCGATGACCTTGACTGAGCTGTTCACAGTTAATTGCTTAAGTCATGTTTTGGTAAACCTGAGCCCCTAATCACTCCTGCTCACTCCGTCTCGCTCTCTGTTTCCACCCCTCCCTTCTGTTTCTATTTCCCCCTGCCTGTGGCTTCTCGCTCTCTTTCACTCTCTTTCCCTCGTCAGTGTTGCTGCAGTTTGGGAGTGCTCCCCCACCCTCCGCCCTCCCCCATTTCCGCTGGTGCAAGTTGTGGGCAGGAGAGCTCAGCCAAGGGTCACTGGTGTACTCATGCTACCTCCGTCCCTGTGCACCTCTTTTAGTCTCGCTTCATCTTTTGCCACAATCGCCCTCAAAGATCTGAGCAATTTCACTCTCAATCACCAGCAGCCGAGCTATCGAGGACACACACCGCCTTGCTGCTTGTGCAACACGTCCCAAAGGTGAATAAAGCTCTGATCGTTTTTAGACTTCAACCATACCAACATTCGCTCTTCTCAAGTGTTCACAGGAAGCCACATCAAACCTCTCATGTCAAAGACCAATTCAGTTATAACGCTGCGAGTAAAAGACCGAAACCAGGATTCGATTTTCAGGGGAGACCACTTCAGGTCAGAGCCATCGAGAACTGCTGTGCCAATGCTTGTTTGAGAGGCCACGGGGTGACACGTCGGTTATCATATAATGACGCAGGCTTTTAATGAAGCCAAAATCTTTAACATTTAACTTTTATCTGTACTGCTGACACCTGTTAGTGTCAGCATGCCATAATGTATCTATTCACAGATACATTAACATTAACAACAGCGGATTCAAGAAAATATGCATTAATCTTGCTAATCTTGCTTTTCACGTGTGGTTCAACAACAACAGCTGAAAGGTTTGCTGCTGTGTGACTCAGGGTAAACACTGCTCTGAACTTTATGGTTTGATTGAGTCCGATCTGGTGCCAGATGGCAAGGAATCACCACATGGGTAAAATGAAAGCTGGAAAGTTTAGACAACCACTAAAAGGTCAATTTCATACACTTTTCCAAGACTGACATTGCACCTGAAGCTATCAGAGTCGTCCTTATGCTGTAAATATCAGCCATCTGGCACATTTGACAAAACACTTGTGGAGAAAGAGAGCAGAGTAAAGTTTCCTTTCATTAGTGATATTGAAACATGTCATTTCCATAACTGACGTTGACTGATTAGCAGACCAAATGTCAGTGAACAGCTTCTGGGTTTGTTTGTTGGTTATGTTCGTTCACATGTAAGCTGTTGTTTTTTTTTCCCAAATAAATATTCATGAAAAATGATCACAGCATCGGGAAACTTTCAGTCACAATGGCCTTCTAGGGTTTTTATTACAATGAGCACAGAGTGAGTGAGTCACCTTCGTATGATAAAGCCAATATTTCAACCAACCAAGTCACTGGAGTCAGTTCTCATCCCGTACCCACAAGTGTTTTTGCAAACCATGATGACGTCACATGTGACGTTGACCTTTGACCTTCTGCCAGCAAAATCCATTTCGGTAAAGTCCAAATGGACATTTTTGCTAAATTTCAAGGGATTCCTTTGAGAAAGCAACAAGGCCAAAACTGTCAACTGTCCAATCACCACGGCAATGACCTTTAACCTTTGACCTCAGGCCTCTAGATGTTTTTGGGATATCACATTCTCAAGTGTGAAAGAGCAGTTTCTTTGTTAGCAATACATTTAGACTGATTAAGGAGAACGTAGGACATATTGTTAAGACAAGTTATTTTTCTTATTCTCTAAGAGGAAAAAAGGAACCTTCATCCATCACATGTCACAAGAGTTCTTGATATTAAGATTGACTTCTGGTGTGCGTTCAGGCACAATGAAAAATAAAATGTGTTCATCATCGGTGCGATGATGATTTATTGCAGGTTTGGCTTTAATTTTCAGGTAGTCAGATGTCAAGGCCATGAGGGCGGACAACAGAACCCAGAGTTCTGCTGCAGAAAGTCAAAGGGCTGCTCCTGAACTCCCTTCTATCACTTCTGATCCCGTGCCAACACCCAGTGATGGAACCATGGATGGAAGCAAACTTTCTCTCAATGAATAAAAGCAAAACTGAGATTATTTTGTTTTGCCAACAGGATCTTTTGGATGACAGCAGCACTGGTAGCCTTAAGTCTCTGTGCCACCCCTCTGCAAGGAACCTTGGCATTATTCTGGACACTGATTTTAAGTTCAATAGACAGATAAGCTCCATAGTCAAAACTAGCTTCTTCCAGCTACGACTATTGTCAAAAGTTAAGGCTTATCTCCCCACAAATGATTTAGAGCGAGTCATCCATACGTTTATTACTTCACGCCTGGTCTTGACCAGTCAGCAGTGCGCCGCTTACAGGTTGTCCAAAATGCAGCTGCCCGCCTGCTGACTGGAAAGAAACGTTGTGAGCACATTACCTTCATCCTTGTATCTTTGCACTGCCTACCTGTAAATTTTAGGATCCAGTTTAAGGTTTTATTAATTATTTTTCAGCGCTGAAGTGGTCTGGCTCTGTCTTATTTATCAGAGCTTTTAAAACCCCACAGTACCTCCAGCTGCTTCTGGCCATACCGCGCTCCAGACTTGCTACTCGTGGGCACAGAGCCTTCTCTGTGGTGGCCCCAAAGCTGTGGAACAGCCTACCTCTCCAGGCCACTTTAAAACATTATTGACAACCTATTTATTCTGCTTGGCATTCAGTCCCAGCGTGGCAAGAATCCTTGGCTTTTTACTTTTTACTCTCTTATTTCTTCCTTTAAGTCTACCTCTGTTTTTAAATGTTGTATTGTTTTTATTTATTCTTATATTTGTGTATGATTTTAATGTATTTCAATAACTGTACAGCACTTTGGTCAACTGAGGTTGTTTTTAAATGTGCTCCATAAATAAACTTTGACTTGACTTGACAAGTTTAGTTCTCTCCACTAGAACACATCATTGTTGAAAGTATTAATCTGCATACTGGGTGGGTGAAATGATTTTATGTCAATAAGAAACAGACAATCTATTTGTAATGAAACAGATAATGCTGAAGATAACTGACTGAGTGGTCTTCAAACGGGCTTCAGTTCCCTGTTACATTCACTCTTCTCATGGTAAAAATACTGTTTTTCAACTGCTTTTCATTTGCGTCACTTATTTGACTGTTTGTGTGGTTTACAGGTCTGTGTGTCCAAGATGACACCGGTGCTCAGAGTCACCAGAGAGAGGAGCTCTGCTGCTGGAAGCTGCTGATCCATTCAGTAACACATTGACGCAGGTCAAAGATTCATTCATCTATAAGTTCAACACAACTGTTTGATTTGTTGCCTCACACAAAAGCAATAACACCAACAGCTATAATAATAATAATATAATAATATTCTTCATACGTATAATTGTAACAGAGCTACACATGATTGATCAGGATTTTCTTCTTTCAGTCAAAAGCTAACCCCACTAACTGAGCTAATGGTCTGTATCTGCGGCGGGGGGGGGTTGTCTGTGTTTGTTTAATAATGCTGTTTTAAAGAAATACAATGTGTGTATGTGTATGTGTGTGTGTGTTGTGGGGTAATCAGTGTACCAGTTGTGCTGTAATGGTTTGCATCTGTGTGAAGCCGACTTCAAAACCTGATTTTTCGAAACTCATCGACTAATGTGAGTGACTGAAGCTTTAGGTCTGTGCTGTGTGTATTTACGACTTTCAATAGTTCCCTTTTCCTAACATCATTTCCAACAAACTTATGGATCAGCCAACATATTCATAACTGTGTGTGTGTGGTCACTAAACTCTGCTCTTATCGCCATCCTCTTATTTTCTGTCTGAGGGGATACACTTGCTTTAGCTAAGACTTCATACTAACTGGCAGGAAATCAAACAGTTTCGATAAGGTCTGCTGTTGTTGCTTTAACACTGCAGCAGAGATTAGGGCATTTCAGTGTTGTTTTTGATAAGATTACCGTACGTGCGTTATCCCGCATCTCTTTTGGCTGAGCTTGCAATTCTGAAAACAGGTTTGATGAGGAGTGTTTAAGGTTGATTAAGAAAAAAAAAAAAACTGGTATAGATTACTCAAACATAAACGCACACACACACACACAGTCTCATAATAAGAACACCCATGCACACGCTCACGTAGCTCATGAGCTTGCACAGATGCAGTGATAATATACAACGCTGTGACAGACGGCAAAACGACGGCCCTTCATTGTTTCATCCTTCCATGACAAAGAGAACATAAAGTTTCCAGGTTGATTTGTGGTAACGTGTTGACAGGCACCTGTTTGTATTACCAGTATCGTCAATTAAAAACAAATAAATCATCATACCTAATGCTCACAGCGTTTACGAGCAATCCATTACATCGAGATATTTATGTCTGTCTCCATTAGCGTTGAGCATCACCATCGTCTGATGGAAGCAAATGGATGTTCCAGTCAGTAATTCACCCTTTGGTGCCGTCCAAAAACGCAGTCGCACCATCCAAAAGTCATTAAACCAAACCTGGACCTTGGCGGCTGCGCAACGGTTAAACATTACACTTGCTTGAGGAAAACTGTTTATGCCCTTTCAAGTGTGAAATACGGTTGAGCATGACATCTGAGGACGTGTTCCAGGTTTCAGTCAACACACCGTAAAACTTTGTGTTGCTACAAATTTGAGTGAAATTTCAGCAGGAGTCTTTCAGGACCCGCTTTGTGAAGCTCCTCTGCATTAAGAGGAAGTTCTCCGGTTTGGGCCATTTGCATTTTGTCACACTTAAATAGACATTTCAGTGTTGTGTGGCCAAACTGTCTCTGAAATAGCAACAACAGTTTGCCAACGCAGGCGAAGCCAATCAGCGAGGATAATTAAAGTTATTGTTCTTTCCCCTGCACCTGCTCACACAGAAAAGTGATTGGGCTGCAGTCATTTCTGGTTGCACTGTTAAGGAAAATAGAGCAATATAGCACTGGAATTCTGGCTGTGGCTGGAATTCACACCTCTGACGTGCTGTATAAATGTGGATCACTGTCTTTCTGGTTTATACACCCAGATTTTGAAGATGTTTTTGAAGTCCCTTTGGATAACTCAGGTAGAAAGTTCAGCGTGAGCGTATTTAAAACAAATTGGTTTTAAAAAGATTTACATACATTTAAAATACCGTCTGGGATTCTGGTGCAATCCTCCTTCTCCTTGTAGACTCACACATTCACATGCATCCACCCTCTGTCCTTTGGTGATTAAGGAGGTGGGCGGCCGCAGCTGATGTGGTGGTGGGAGGCTAATGTCTGGACAATGACCCAGAATGCACACTGACCCTTATCATACACAAACACACACCAGCTCCGCTCTCCCATCAGAGGACTTCTCACACGTCACTGTGACGGCATCCCACTGTCCCATTTGTCAGTGCAAGGCATTGTGGGAGTGATGTATGCTCCCTGGGGGCAACACCTTTCCTCTATCTTCAGCCGGTCCCTTTCACAATGTGGTGCAAAAAGGTGGGTGGTTAGTCTGACACATTTTATTTTATCTCTCATATGAAGGTGGAGGCTGAATTTGTCTCATACCCAGTTGTCAGTTGTCGGATTATTTTCCCACTGAAACATCTTTGGAGTTGTGATTGCTCTGCTCAGGTGTCAGTTCACTGCAGTGCAGTCGCTGACTGCTTAGTTAAATAGCTGTCACCATCTCTGTGAAATGTATGAGCCTATAAGTAATTAGAGCTGTGTCAGGAAAACAAAAACTGACCTGCCACAGAGGTTATGATAAGGAAAGGAGCAAAGACAAGAATTTGTCTAATTTTTCTAATGCCAAAGTGTGAGTTGGCAACCTCTCCTTTTCCTGACTCACCCGCTCCAGCGTGGTGCCCTTGCAGCCATTTACTTCAGCAGTCTCAGGGGAGGATCTCTGGATGGCAATGCCTGGGATTTATACTGGAGACTTGACTATTATTCATCTTTGCTCATTCCAGATAGGCAGCCTTTTAAAGGTTAATTGCGCCGGCTAATTGCTCTCCCTCCCTTTTGCTAACGAGGGTGCACTCCTCAATGATGTCATTGAGTGGCTGAACCAAAATATCTCTCCCGACTACTTTGGTGATAGCTCCTCACTTCAGAAGGGCACAGCAATGTCTAACCTGTTTGGCTAAGAGATGCAGGCGTAGTTTGAGTGACATTTAAAACAGGTGCTACCTCGGTAAGTCAAAATGACCAAGGAAATGAATGTGTATGAAATGTTTTTAATCAGACCTGCCTCCAACCTTCTGAGGCTAATAAGAGGCAACAAGGGCTTTAAATGTGTCCCTATACACCAATATACAAGTAGATAAATAGATAAAGTAGATAAGTAGTAGATAAATGACATTCTAGACAAATAAATATCTTACACCTAAATTGGGCACCAACCCAGCAGACATTTCAGGATCATTTAGTAATTTAATAACCATAAATGCTGGATGCTATTAAAGCAAAAGAAGTATGTTTCTTGAAGCACACATAATGCCTCTGAGTTATGTTGATGCACTCTGCACAAGGACAAACTAACTGTATCTCAGCTCACCATCATTCACACTTACTAATTCTTAAGCAAACAGTCTAAGATTCAGGCGCAGGCTTTAGGAAACATGACTTCTGTTTTTGTAATTAATACAAAAGTCCCCTTACACTGTTTGCAATCCAGTCGAGTCCTGATGTGAACCTCTTTCGTATGTATCTTCCTTTGCGTCATAAATATGACGCATTTCTTTTTTCTGACTTCAGAATTTGACCTCCATCCACCGTCCATGAACTTTATGTCTCAAGACATAGATCAGTGTTTCTTCTTCAAAAAAAGGACTTATGGGGCACTAAAATAAAATATCTTGGACCACATAACTCCCAAACATCCTTAAAACAAAACAGGAAACCAAGGATTAGAAAAGCAAAGTATCAAAGATTCCAGTCCACCAGGAATCACTGCTATGAGTTGCAAGTTTAAAATTGGATATTTGAACAAATTTACTTAAAGACCAGCTGCCACGCCTCCCAACCAACCTTTCTAAGCTTTATGGAGGTAGCAGTGCATTGGCCACAGAATGCTGAAGAGCAACGAAGATGTGGACAAATCTCTCTAATTGCATGAAGGTTGCAATTGTTGTTGTCTCTGGCCTTGTAATTATGAAACCAGTCAGTGGTCTAACTGTTAATCAGGCGATGGGGGCAGCGCTGGATCAAAGGTTGCGACTGACTGAGTTCCCCACACTTGCTTAGAAAATCCGCCACAAAAGTAGTAGGAGGGAAACTGAAAGATAACAGTTTTCTTTGCCTTTGTTGGGCGGGTTCCCAAGACCTTTACCTTGGTCCGACATGTGTGCATGTATGACTACCAAGTAATGAAAAGCAGCCCAGTGCAGACGAAGTACGTGTGCTCAGCAAAAATCCTTCCTGAGGACAAAGTCAGAAAAAAAAACCTAAACATCTGATATGAGACTTGCAGAACTCCACAAGGCCTTTTATGCAGGTGCTTTATGGGAAATGAGTATGCAGTATCCATTTATGATGGCCATTAAAAGGAAAGAACTGTGATGGGCTTCTCTGCTTGACGATGATGTTATCCCCCATTACCACCTACTGCATTTATTGCTGAGACGGCTGTGTCTTTCCTATGTCAGCCTGGCCTGGCAGCTCAGAGTCAATGAGTCCACCGACACCCACGTGGACCACCAGCTACATGCCCAACATGTGACCGGATGGAGGCAGGTTAGAAACTGTCCTGAAAGGGCAGATTACAACGTTCAGGCCCACCAAACACTATATTTAGAGTAATGTGCCACAGTGAGGTCACAACTGTGCGCGATCAACTTGTCGTTAAACGTAATGAGTGTAACATTTGACCTAAGCTGAGGAGGTTTGCTCTTAACTTACAGAGAAGTCATCCAGCTTGGTGGGCCAAGTATCTATATCCGACCACTCGAGAATAGATTTTAAGGTCCTGTTGTTTGTTCTTAAAGCCCCATTAATCACCTTTGAAACTCCAACACCCAGGCCCCCCAGCCTCTCCCCCAGACTGTGGAAGAGCTTACCCATGCGTGTCAGATCTGCTCCATCCATTGACTTCAGTTCTTGTCTAAATGAAGTAGTTGCCACCATTTTCTTTCAGCCTGTTCACTTCTTTGTCATGCTGTTTTACTGCCTGTTCATCTTTTTGATTCTCTGTGTTGTTCTTTGGTCAGCTGTTTTAAAATCTGCTATATAAATAAATTTGAATTTGAGTATACTGCAAATAAACAGCTCTGAATGTGGTGACGGAGGTTTTCAGTGTCATTTTCAAAATGAAAGGGAGAGTGTCTGCTCTGGTGAGGTTCAATATGTTGGTGAGATTCACCAGAGTAGAACATTGTTGATGCATGAATGTGGAGATTTAAACAGCTGGTTGCACAGACAGTTACTGTTCACCGTTTTCAGGAAAGTTTTGTTGTCAAGAATGAAATCTGAGTTTGACGTCTTCCACCATGGGAATTTGCAGCACGGCTGACTAATACCTCATCAGACGACCAGCGCGGTGCGTCACAACTATAGCTTCATTGAATTAAGGTGTCTGTTTCTTGTAACTGCGTGTGCTTTCACATCACTTCAAAATAAATTCCCTCCCATTGTCATAACATATTTGTGCAGTATAGTATGTTCAAAAATTGATTATTTACAATGTGTTTTCTGTCTCAGGTACTTCAGGTAATTATATTTAGAGTGCAGCTGCTTTTGCAAAGCTACTTCTGAGAAACTACGTGAGCATTTAACTGTGAACACACATGAGCATACACTTGGTTTACATTTGAGCAGATTATGATGATGGCTGACCACGCTGATGTTATGTTCAAGTGGGAACTGAGACCAGAGCACTTTCCACAAGTCATTCTGTGCCGGTAGTTTGTGTGATAGATGTTCACACTGATAATCAGCTAATGAACACTGAGGATGACACTGTCACATGCTGGTCTGACTCATAGACTGCATGTAAAAGTGGACACGGAGTCCTTAAACCTGCAACCCATCTAACGACTTCTTCCTGGTTCTTGCCAGAACACGGATCCACCAGCTGCTCAGCCACAGACAGGAGTGATGAACTGCCCAGCTGCTAATGACACACATCATCAGGATGTCCATTAGACGTGACAGTGGTGATATTATTGTACAAGCAGCCTCTGTGTTATACCAGTGGACCCTCCCAGTAAAACCAACACGATCAAACAGCAGAAAGAGGTCATATGGATATTTTCCAAAACAATGTTACACACCGGCCCGCTGC
The DNA here is from genome assembly GCF_900963305.1 of Echeneis naucrates. Taxonomy (NCBI): domain Eukaryota; kingdom Metazoa; phylum Chordata; class Actinopteri; order Carangiformes; family Echeneidae; genus Echeneis; species Echeneis naucrates. The sequence continues at coordinate 1,301,489 of NC_042514.1, forward strand.
TGTTTCAAAGCTCTCCGAGATTAGATTGGGCAGGTAACTTCATGGAAACTATGATTATTTTTAGAGGCCATGAGGTTAGGAAAAGGTAACATCGCAAGTGAAAACCCAATGTGACCAAATGTTAAGACCTGTGAGGTTTTTTCCCAGGCGCTGCGCTGAGGGAACAGGATGGGAATGGCAGAGATGGCCTATTATTGCTATAAATCCCCCAAAACACGGCATAGGAAATGATTTATGTGCATAAATCTGCCTACTGGGGGAAAGATGGCGGATCACATTACTGTTTCTGTGTTTGTGCATCTGGGGTTCACGGGTGGTGCGTAACAGATCCCAGTGTACACACCTAAGGTTTTTGCATGGGTTGGCAGCAACATCCTTCACATCATCAAATCATTTCTCCTGTATATACAGTGATTTGTGAAAGTGTCTGGGTAAAGGCACTCCATTTTCTGATAGATCACTTCATGTCTTTTCATATGCAATTGAATACAGCCACTAAGTGAATGGAGAATTGAAACCGGCTCAGGTTTGTTATGCAACTTAGTATTTGAGTTCGGGAGGGGTTGTCTGAGGCTCGGTGGACATTTAAACGTCAAGTCTTACATAATGACTCTGAACATTTATAATATGAGAACTAAGCCTGACTGCCTATTTCCACCAAAGAGTTGCGGTGAACCAGTAAATGGGTTCAGACAGAAAAGGATTCATTTGTCATTTAACCTGAGTAACAAACCCCATCAATTTACAGCAGGACTAAATAAACCTGAAACCTCGTCGGCACAGGGAGTCACAGTTAGCTTTACCAGAACTACTGACGCTGTGGAAGCCAGTTGCAAATCAACCAACTGATACATCCAACAGTCTCTGATTCTGGATCTGGCTGATTCTCTAGTTTTTTCTTCTTGATAAGCAAGCAAGTAGAGCTGGGCGGGGCCTGATTCAAGAGCTTTATAGGTAAGAGCAAATGAGAAGAAGTAGCCTTCTTACATAACAGTAAGGGCTCCATTATAAGCAGTAGTCATTGATAGCGTCCCATAAGGAGGCCGGCTGTGTGACCGGCAGTGAGAGCTTGGACAAATATGTTTTTATTACAAGCTATCAACATTATCAGCCTGCATGAATATGCAAGAAAACAAAGGCATACCTGCCAGCTAGAGGCGCCTCTAACAGGTCACCCATTTCATCCTGGCAAGAGGCAGCGAAAGCGCTCTCCAGAAAATCCTGGCAGTCAGAAATAATGGAAGGGCTTGGATTTGTTTGGTAATATTGAAAGGTGAACATTGTTTAACTTTTGACTGAAAATTGTCAAAAATGTTGTTTTTCCTATGTGTTTTTGATATTATGTTGTATAATCCTGTCATTAACTATAAAACCAATTTAAAATAATTCATTATATCATGTGACTTAAGCCTAAATGCATAAATGCAGGGACATTATGAACTTGAAAGACAACCATTGCCACAAACTAGTAGAATTTCATCAGTGCTAAGCACATTAAACCAATATTCATCCTGTATGGTCTTCCGCTTAGTGAAAGGGATGATGATGATGATTAATCTGAAGTTAATGGCTGTAATTTAGTAAAATGAAAAGAACCAGCTGAGGTCATTATTCAGGTCCTCTGATGGAAGAAAGCCTCTCCATGGGTCCCCATGGCTATTAGACACCATCCCTCCACCCTCCTCTCTGCTCACGTCCTTCTTTTCTCCGCTCCCACTGAGGTCTTCCCTGCTGCTCTCTGAGTTTGCGTGCCACTTTGTTTAGTGAGACACAGTCAGGAAAAACAGTTTCATCAATGTGCTGTGATCAAATCAAACAGAGTGGCACACAACACTGTTTACACTAGTTCTTTGGTACAGTCTTCTAATTAAATATTTGCGATGTGTTGATTGAAAACACTCAGTTTACCGCTCACATCTATGAAATGCAAGCTTCATATCAAAATATTTCATATGTAGTCACAGCAATCTGTTTTAATTTTAAAGACAGTGACCGCCCCAAAATAAATGACTCAAGTATTTGTCATTAAATCAATCATTCTTTAAACTAAAGGTTTAGGTCATCCACATATGTCCTGCTGCGATTTCAGTTCAGAGACTAAGAGCAGAGTAAAACTTCATTATTCAACCTTGTAGTGATAATTAGCCACAGTTTCCTCCCTTGAGATCATCACGGTACAAAGACACAACAGTACACAAAAGCCCAACCCAGACAACCGTTCCTCGCTGTTGCTAACCAGCATCCACAAAAGGGAGAAAAAAGTTTTCTGTTGTGCAACCCAAAGTAACTTGTGTTTGTGTCACCAGGCCAACCTGTGCCCTGCCTGGACGTCCTCTCATTGTGCGATCAGCGATAGTTCGTGGGGTTGTTTCAACACATCCCACACCGGAAAGACTATTTACAATCACCATTTGTATTTAACAAACTTAAAATGAGCTCACATGGAGCTGGTAGAAGGAATGAGAGGAAAAACAAGGGTAATGTGTCCCCCCGCTCAGAGCAGCAGCAGTATAAGGATGATCCACTGGCACAAACAAATATGATGGCCTAACCTGTTTAGAAGGGAAATGCAGTGGAGGAGAAACATGATATGTCAAATGTAACGATATCTGGGATTTGTTTACTACAAAAAATCAAATAATCTGATTAGTCTGTAATAATATTAAGAACAGGGAGCACACGTCGACTGCACAATTTCCCGACAAGTGCTTCCCAACTCACTGACTCAGTGCAAATACAAAAGAACATATTTTTCATACAAATGATGAAAAATGCTTTTAATGTCAAACAAAATGTAGAAATGACATCACATTTTAATTTTGAAGCTGCGAGATAACTGAGAGGTAGGCAGAAGTTTTGATTAATGACAAAACAGCCATCTGTCTCGCTCTTATTCAGCTTTCCGTCCCTGTGACACAAGCTTGAATTAATGACCTCACATGCTGCGCTCAATAGCTCCCAAAGGTTATTATTTCCTGGGCCCGAGGTGAACGTCTCTCCATGTCAGTTCGACATAAATAATTCTGACAGTGTTGAGTTTAAACTGTCAGTAATATAACAACACCTGTGACTAAAGGCGATTATAGTTCATCAGCCATCCAAAGCTTTCCAGACAGGTATGAATATATCATCCAACTGGCCACTTAATATATAGGTCAGAATAAAAGAGTAAAATAATAAATAACAAATCTCAGTCTGAGATATTTGACTTTACACATGATCTGAGAAACAATGAAACCCCTCCCTTCTTTGGCTGGGAAGGACATAGTGTCAGCAAGATGGACTCAGACTTCAAAGTTCCCCAAGTGTGAGAGGAAGAAAAGAGGAAATGAAGAGGTTTTTCAGGGCCGTTCTCTCATCTCACGTTACAGGAGAGTAGAGACTTTAATGCAGCTTCTGCTACATTTAGTGATAATTTTCTCAAGCTGTTGTCTCACTCAAGAGCAAAGGAAAAAAAAAAAAACATATGGCCATGTGAATGAAACATTTCTGTTCATTTGCTCCTTCATTTCATCTCAGGCGGGAGCTCTGCCCCCATAATATTATTTCCTGTTTTATTTTGAAATAATTCACCCTGTTTGTTTCACTTGCCTGTGCCCGTGATTCTGAATTTGTGTCTCCTGCGATTAGTGTTCTGTTATTTCCATGTTTGTAAGTCATTTTTGTTATTAAATAACTTTTTCACACAAGCCATCTTTCGTTCTTATCTGCATTTGTGTCCAGACATTACCAATCTGCAACAGCCAAAGATGTAACCACGTCACAAACCAAATGGAAGCCATCTCCGACGTTGTCTTACGTCACAGCAGATGTGCTGAGTTGTAACCATTAGCACCCTTTTACTTTGTCGTGCCCATTGGCTCCACAGCGCACAGGTTTCACCCAAACTGGCACACACCAGGAGCTCCAGTCCAATGACTTCACACGACACCAAATCACAGCTGTGGCTCCGCCGCCTTTGATTTCTCATTAAGGCGACTCCAAGAGAAAACACATCGAATAGTGAGGGAGAGAAAAATAACATTTAGCCTTTGCACCAGGACCAGGGAAAAAAGTTCAACACTGTACAGACCCTGAGAGCTCTCCGGTGCCTGACTTTCCGCAGGACCACCTAAAAAGCAGCTCTACAAACCCAGAGAGCTCTGAGAAAACTCAGGGGTTTTCTTTAATGGACAACGCCCTTGCTATGTGCTCATCAGGTCCAGCTTCTCCCAGAGCTGGGAAGGTTCACACTGTTTTCATACGTAGGTAGGCGCACGTGATTTAATTAGTCAGACTTAATCGTGCCGGGGATCCACTACGGCCTGTGTCAACTGCCTCCCTCACCGGGATCCATGAATGTGATGCCCCGGTAATGGGCTTTATCCGACATATGACTTTAACAAGATAGCGCTTTAACATCCTCTCATCCCCGCTCTGCTTCTCTGAGCAGAATATGGTCTGTGTTTACACTGCGCAGATGGCTAATCTAACACGGCTCCGCACTCTCACCACGCCAGGTCCAAGACTAACATTATGAAATGAGCAGCACAAATTACTATAAAAATAGAGGGCTGCTTTAAAATAAACCCAGCTGATTTTACATTTACTGAAATATTAGTTCATCTGAGCCTCCTTCCACATTTCTTCAACCACAATCTCTCTCTCTCTTTTCTTCACCTTTTCAGTGAAAAATTAAATGTAAACAACTGACCAGAGTCTGTATTTTTTCTGCTGAATGACTGAGGTAATGTTTCCTTTTCTCAGAAGATCAAACGGCGCCGTCGGTGCACAGCCCGTTGGATAATGTACACAGCCTACAAACATCCTGACACATACTGCACCGACTGCAATAACAACGTTTCTCTTCTCAGTCATATTGTACGTGCTCATAACTTACATTTGAGTGAGTTATGCTAGATTAAAACTGTGTTGGATGGTACAGTCTTCAGTCACACTGTAGCCCCGCCCCCTAACCCCTCCCCTCCCTCTAAATGAACATCATGTTTTATTTCAGACTAAGACCATAAATTCATCAGGAGGAGGAGGGACATTTTCCCATAGACTTCAATACAATTTGACTGCTTTGAAGACCTGTGGAGTCGCCCCCTAATGGTCTTTAAGTAGGATGCAGTTTTGGCTTCACTTTACTGCCCAGACCCAGAGTCCAGGTTCAGGTTGATGATGGAAGGACTCCCTCCCTCTTCCTCTTACTGTATTTCCTTCATGGATAGACTGGCATGATGCTGGGCTTCTGGGGGGGGGGGTCACAGGTCACAGGTCACAGGTCCCAGTTTTATCAACGCTCACCATCGTTCAGCAGCACTCAATGGAGGAGCTCCCATTTACACAGATAAACTAAACAAAGTTTCTCTTACAGTATTGCTGCAAGTTTGCTCAGCGTTTCTTTTTTCAGCTCTTTCTGGTTAATTCTAATCCTAATGCATTTGATGTCAGCTGAAAAGGGAAGGCGTATTTCCTTTGACAGTGGCACTTTTTTTATGCTAAAAATACCATGCAGCACAATAAGTGGAAAATTATTTTGGGATACAGAAAAACTCGAGAATACAATAAATTGAATTCATACTTTCCATTTTTTGCCCTGCTGCCATGGATAAGAAAACCAGCAAACCAGACCGTGATTTAAGTGGAGGGGTATCATATAACTGATCCGTCTGCTTTACAAATGAAGCTTTGTGTGTTTGCATGTTGCTCAGATACAGAACAGCAGGGCCAACGAGTCCTGTGGAAGGCAGTTGGAGTATGGTCACATTTTTGCGCAAAGAAAAAGAAACATTTTGCAAAGTGCAGACCCCTTCACTTGGTGGAAAATGTGTATCAACCGCCGCAATCATCTTCTAAAAATAAATTTATGTGAATATCTGAAATAATTGCTGTTGGACATTTTTTTTATGATAAATTAAATTGGTGGCTCGAAGGAAATGGTGGAGGGAAGTCGGTTAGGCTTCACAGCATATCACTATTTTAGTGTGCGGGGACCTTGCTCTAATGCTAACGTTAACACATTTTTAGTGTTGCTCTGCTAATAAGGTCAGTAGGTTGGAATTTTAAATTATGTAAAAGACCAGAGCGGCATCATGGGAAAATAAACTGCCAGTTAATGTGGGCAAAGGACGTGTTGATAGAGAGGTGTAAGTAGTCACTGCACATATTTATGCTGGAATAGTGGTGTGAAATTGAATCACGTGTCACAGGTATTCCCCAGAAAATGCTGGCAAATAATACATTATATAGCTCCTGCTTCTGGGTTTGTGTACTTTTACTGTCATTGATGGAATTTGATAGTGTTACATCAAAATTACTTTAAAGGCGCTACCGGGGATAAGAAAGTCAGAGAAATCAAGTCAAGAAATACAGTATAGTTCACACCAAATGGGAGAATCGTGCCATATTTTAAACGAGATAGACAATATTAGACTTTCCTATTAATGTGCCCACAAATTAAAGTGCTTCTTCTGGAATAGGGAAGAGTCATTATTGTTTCCTCACTGGCAGTAATCCACCTAGTAGTACCTTTCTCGCTCTCTTTCCTCTGTCACATCCTCAGGCTAACTGTATCTCACTTCCTCCCTGTCCGCCTGCCTCGCTCTATCTATTCTGGTCTGTCTCGGTCTCTAAAGTAATTGCCAGCTGTATGGATCCAGACTCTGCTATGGTAACAGCCGGAACAAAGCCCAGTGTTAAAATCATTATGGCGCCATGCTGATGAGGCTCTCTGCGTTGCTTCCACTCGGGAGGCCTTCCAGGTGAACAGCCACTCCCTGGGAAATGTTTCATTACGGCTTCTTCTCAGTCTGTAATTTCATTTGATTCTATGTCGCATTTTGTTAATTGGCCATCGTGAGCATGTGTTGAGTGGACTTGTCCTCATGTGTGAGCTTCATTAGGAGGATTGCTGAGGTGCGCTCACTATAGGGAGATCAATTTTGTCTTCCAGTTTCACTCTTGGGCTTAGACTTCAGTAGTGCTCATTCTTATTTACCTGTTTTCTAACATTCACTCATTTTCTACCTCATATCTGTTTCTTGGTCACAGGTCCACACACAGAGACAGATGGAGAGCAACAACCACTCAGACCTACCAAAGAACCCAAACATGATGTCTTTGGACGGTGGAAGGAAACCGGAGTACCCGGAGAACATGGAGACGCGACAGAGAACGCCCCAGGCCGGGAACCAAACCCTCAACCTTCTTGTTGTGGGTCAGCAGCGCTAACCACTATGCCCCGGTTTGTTTGTCTCTACTTTAGGGTTATGGCTGTGACAGCTCCTACAAGCCCCCACACTGTGAACGACCATTTAAGTCTTTTGTCATCTCGCACACAAACCAGCTTCTCCTGAAATAGTGCCCCCCACCCCAGCGGGCATGTTGGACTTCTGTTGTCATGGCTACAATAATAAACATATGGAAAGGTTAAGGTTTGGTTCTGGTTAGGGACTGCTCATGATGACCGTTCGGCAGAGACTGTCTGTTTTTGTCCTGCCCTGTCCACGGAAGGATGGAGGTTGATACAAGCTTTATACGAGGTTTATAAAGAGCTGCACAATTAATCAAAATATAATTAAAATTGCAAGTGCAATTTTTCAGAAGCTGCTATTTATTTTGGTCCACTACCTTGCTACCTCGCCAGAGATAAACCAGATTATAAATCATATTCTTTAGGTTTAAGTGGAAAAGTCTGTGGGGCACAAGGGGCACTAATGCCTTTTTCAATCCAATGAATATGAAATGCAAAATGATGATTCCCACCAAAAATTTTTTTTCATATGGTGAAGCCCTGATCTTCTAATTTTCAGAGAAACTCCATCAAAGTGGCACCATCTCCATCACTCCGGCAGTCACTGTTGGCATTCTAAAAGAAATAATTTCCCCTTTGGAGATATCCTAATTTCCTAATAAGATTCTGAGTCAGACGGTTAAAGACGTAATCGGACATTACACAACCCAGCTCATCCCTGCTGCATTCATTTACTCCAGCCCACCCCAAATATTAAAGTGGTAGCTGCAGATACACAGATATGATGGGTCTAATTATTCTTTATTTACTTTCTTCTCTGCTCATCTCTTGTCTGTAATGCGACGTTTGAGCCACTTATGCCCCGTGCTGAAAATCAATATTAAGAATAAAGCATTAGGACAAGTGCAAAATTAAATGTTCACAATGTTTAAAATGTACATTTATTCTTCTAATGGTGAGCAAATCATTAGCTCCAGCTGTAACAGAGTTTTTACTGTTTTTACTTTTCATCATGATTCACAGTCATGTATTTCATAATCTAAAAAAGTTTAGGCCGTTAAATGGAAGGCGTAAACATGATGATTTTCCATGCCTATGCCATATTATTCAGATAGTAGCTTATCAGAAGTGGACAACACTGAACAAGGAAACAAGCAATCACCAAAACCAACCTTTGGTTTGACTGAAGAAACCTTTTCCGATACATTGAACTCAAACAAAGATCCATGTAAATAACAGCAGGCCACGTAACGTTCTGTTGTCGTACAACCAGAGTGAAGCTACAAACCACAGCTTTGTCTGATGACGTGCTTCCCCTTTCAGCTGGGCGGCCTTTGGTGGCACCCGTCTACTGTTATCTACTGTAGTTGCGCCCTATGACCCTTTCACCCCCCCACATTTTAACGTAACCCAGCCAGAGAGGGAGCATTACATCAGCCTAGCTCCAGGCCATGGTAAGTGTGGATGTGTATGCTGAGTCAGGCTGACATCATGCCGTGCTTTCATCAGCCTGGTAGCAACCATGGCGTTGCCCTCCTCCCGTCGACCCCCCACATTCTCATCCGCCTCTCCCACCTGATTGCTTTCTTCTTGGACTCAGAGGCTTCCATCTGTCAGCAATCATCTGCTTTTCAAACCTTGGACTGGATCATTGTTTCCCAATTGGCCCCACCTGCCAGTAATCTTCCCCATGAGGCAGCACTGCTGGTTCTGAATCAGGTCCACCATTTGTTTCTCCTCCGATGCTAATCACCTGTTTGTTGTGAAAGTCCAAGTTCCCAGTATTCGTCGGGAGACACTGTGCCGCTGGTTTTGGAGGTGAGATCAAACACTGTAATGACCCGGCCCATGATGGAGAGTACTTGAGCTGAACTGACTCCAACTTTACCAAGTGATCACAAAGATAGCCTCTAAATGGCAGAAGCAGCGCTGCGCAAGATTTCACTCACTCTTTTTTTTTTTTTTTGGGTCTGTTTTGGAGAAAATAACAACACAGCCTGATCATATTCTTACACATCAGTACAGAACAAGACGGGTTTTTCGTGTTGTAATCCACAAAACAAAACATGGTAATATAGTGTGAATAGGATGAACACCTGAACATGAACATGGTCCATAACAATACAACAGAAGTCCAATCAGATGGCTCTTTTGTCTCACAGGTGTAGACAATTTTCAAGATGGAGGATGGCAACAGCTCTTGGGTGGGTGTCCTGACCTTCTGACAGGTGAAACACTGGGAGCCTTTCCTGCCTCGATGTCACTGAGTTAAATATTTGAACTTTACAGTGCAAAGCGATTCGTGTAAACTTGTCAAGCTCAGTCTTCCCTTGCATTCGGTAAATACAGCCCTATAAAATGTGCCATGATGAAAAACAGAATTCATTATAAACACAGAACTGGCCAACACTTTACATAAAAATTTTTTGTTTTGTTTTGTTTTTCTTCCAGAATAAAAAGTTATATGTTGGGAAAATGCTCAGCAGGGGGTCACTAATAATGCATGCCCCCCTACCCATGAATGAATAAATAAAGAAATGGATGAATGAATGAATGAGGTGACTTGAGCATAGTGGGTGCGGTTCAATTCCCAACCTGCACACCTGAACATGTTTAGGTTAATTGTTTAATTGGTGATGAGTGATGGACTGGGCCAATTCAAGGAACGGCGACCCCCAAGAACATAGACCGGACAAGACCCCTACATAGAGTAGAGACTAGACCAAATCAGACCAAACTAGACAAGACACCAGAGACTAGATGAGATGAGACGAGAGACTGGACCTGTCCATAGAAAAACTGCAGAAAAAAGAAATATGGGAAAAATGTAAGCGGAATTTGGGAAAAAATAAAACAGATTTTATAGGATAAAAACCAAAATGAATCAGAAGCCGGCTGAATCTCTCTTTCTTCCATTGCTGTAGTTTCCTCCTTGTTTTGTTGCTCACCGTGCATGCATATGTTCCAGAACCAGCTCTGCAGTGACATTTTTCAGTTACAACCAATGTGCACCAGGACAGTGACGAAGTGGACGCATGAGACCACTGAAGCACTGCAGGACTGCTTTGAGTGGACAGACTGGGACGTACTCTGTGAACCACATGGGGAGGACATTGACGACATGACTGACTGCATCACTGAGTACATCGGATTCTGTGAGGACACCACGCCAGCCCGGACCGTACGCTGCTTCTCCAACAACAAGCCCTGGATCACCAGCGACCTGAAGGTGCTTCTGAATGAGAAGAAAAGGGCTTTTGGGTCTGGAGACAGAGAGGAGCAGAGAAGAGTGCAGCATGGACTCAGAGATATGCTGAGGACATGCAAGGACAATTACAGGAGGAAGCTGGAAGCCAAACTCCAGCAAAACAATGTGAAGGATGTGTGGATGGGAATGAAGCACATCACAGGGATGAAGGCAAAGACAGACATCAGGGAGCCTGGACAGAGCAAACCAGTTTAACCAGTTTTTTAACAGGTTCAGCTCACCTCCTGACACCTCTCAGACACCCCTTTTCCCCCACACACTGTCCAAAATGGCTAGCACCACCCCCCAGCATTCTCCTGTACATCACCTCTCAATCTGCTTCCCCTCTTTCTCCTCCCCCTCCACTTCCCCAACTGAGGACACCAGCATCAACCACCCAACAGTAACTACAGGCCAGGTAAAGAGGCAGCTGGAGAGACTGAACCAGCGAAAGGCAGCAGGCCCTGATGGCATCACACCCAGGATCCTGAAGGCCTGTGCCGGCCAGCTGTCTCCTGTACTGAGACATCTGTTCAACCTGAGCCTGAGTCAGGAGAAAGTTCCGATACTGTGGAAGACGTCCTGGCTGGTTCCGGTCCCAAAGAAGCCGAGACCATCCAACCCAGCTGACTACAGACCAATCGCCCTCACATCCCATGTGATGAAGGTCCTGGAGACTGGTCCTAGCCCAGCTGAGGCCACAGGTGAGGACGTTTCTGGACTCTTTGCAGTTTGCCTATCAGCCCCATTTAGGAGTCGACAACGCTGTGATTTGCCTGCTGCAACGAGCCCATATGCATCTGTATGTTGGGGGAGGTACTGTGAGGATCACATTCTTTGAGTTGCATGTTGGGGCAGCAGCATCAGAGCCAGCGACACCAACAGACTTGACAAGATCGTCAAGAAGGCTGGCTCTGTACTTGGTCTAAGACTGGACTCCTTTGAGACTGTGGTGGAGAAACTGTTATCCATTATGAATAATGAGAAACACCCTCTCCATTACACAGTGGACTGACAGCAGAGCAGCTTCTCCCACAGGCTACTACAGCTCCGTTGTCGAAGAGACAGATACAGGAAATCTTTCCTGACACATGCCATCACACTGTATAATAACAGCTAAATAACTCTGGTCATCACTCACAGTCACTGCACACGTGTTCGATTCTGAAGCATAGTAAATGAGAATCGCAATTCTTATATGAATAGATTTTTTGGCACACCCCAATGAAATGCTTGAGCCAAACCAGATTGAAAGATCTGCAGGAGCTGGATAGTGGAGCCTTAACAGGTTGAAAATGCTTTCTGCTCACTGCTGGAATCAGCTCCCAATTAATCAATTCATCAAACTTTTTTCAGCCATCAGGTGATTCTTACAGAGCTTAAATCTTAGTAAACATTCAGCTAACTGCATAAAATGCCATATTTATTTTGGGGGGCTGGTTGAGTTTTTCCCCTAAACGCTCAGGTACTGTTTCCATGACGACAACGGCTCAGCCCCTCTGACATCATTCATTTCACACAGTTTCTGCTGTGACACTTTTCTGCTGACAGACCTTGACGTACAGCCCAGATCTGAAGGTTCTCATTTTCCCACATTCATAATAAAAACCTACTAATTTCTGTGCTTCGGTGAACATGTTCAACCTAATGCCAAGCAAGTAAAGCCCTAAATAATAAGGAGAGGGTATTCGTAAAACTCGCCGAGCATCTGTGAGTGGTTGTGTAGGACGAGGCATCATCAAGGGGTATTTGGCATGGTACATCTATGTTGGAAACACATTCTTTCCAATATCCAGAACAAAAACAAAACAAAACATGCGAGGCGGCAGTACTACAGGCTCACTGGGAAACACCACCATAAACAGTCGCCTCATGGAACTCAAATGGAAACTTACCTTGTTACTGCTTGAAAGCCTGCCCAGGACTCCCTTTTTCATGTGCATTAGCACATAGACCAGCACATAACCACTCACTGTTAAAACCATGACCAGAAAGGTCCCAGAGTTTTACAGGTACAGTGGTTTTGATTTGGAAAGTGGCAAATGCCACAGCAGGGAGAACCATTTCTCCAGAGGGAATTAACTTTGATCACATTCAAATGTTTTGGTAAATTAATTTTAACAGCTTAATGTGTGCTTTACTCGTGCACTGAGAAGATTAAGCAGACTACAAGTATCCATAATGAAGTGTTGTCTGACTTTTATCAGTTTAATAAAGGTCTTTTAAAATCCTCCCCATGAAGAAAGAAATGGTTTGCATAATGTTAAACTAGATGATTGCAGAGATTTAGTGTGCATTTCTGGGATCAGTGACGAAACTTAAAGTCCCCTTTGGGGATCCCATGATAAATTTGGAGCGAGGCCTAAAATCACAGGCAATTTACTATCTAGACAACACAATGCATATGCACTGAAGCCTTCAATGTTTTTACTAGCAGACTGTGAGTTTGTGCCAGTGGGGAATCAAGAAACATGCACATGTGAATGTGGGCTTCCATACTCTGTCGTCAGCATCTACTGAAGCAGTTAACAACGGCTTGCTCAAGGGGAGCTCAGTAATAAATCCAGAGGAAGTCTCATTCATATCCTGCCGTGTCAGTCCACCATGATGTCACCCTTCGGTTTCTGAGTTCCTAAGTCATCCCCTGCTTCATGTTCTATTTTCCTCAAAATGGAACCATCATTTTATAAACTAAAATGTTTAATAAGGTTATAAATCAGGTAAAAATTTGAATATTTTCCCATAGACTTCAACACAATATGATCTTTTTTCACAACCAGCAAAGTTGCCCCCTTACAGCTATCATATGGAATGCAGGTTTAAGGCTCTTCAGCACTGACTTCACTTTACAGTTGCCCCCTCTACTAACAGATATCTTTTAAAATGATGAACTGTCTTTTGTTTCTATTATTGTGTCTTTGTAATTTCCAGTGTGCATCAATAGGGCAAAATCTGTTTATGTTTATGTGAAAAATCAAATACCTTGCCTGTAAATCTCTGCGTTAATCACTGGAACTCTTTCTTAGCTGATTAAGGTTCCACTCAGTAACTCAGTTAGCAGATGCCTGATGCTGTGATATCCTGATAATATGCATGTGCATTGATATATATATTTTTTTGTCACTGGATCCAATCATTATCAAAAGATATTGCAAGGATAAATTCCAAAATGCTATTCATGTCCATTTTGGAAAAAATGCTTGGTAAAATTTACGAGTGTGGTTTCTCTAAAATATAGTGGATCTGACTGCAAAATGAGGTAAAGCACTAGAATCACTGTATGTTGCAATCATAATTTTGCAGGATATTTCATTTGAAGGAAATATAATTTCCATTCATAAAAGCAGATGCTCCAGGGATAGAAATAACTAACCCCTGCTGATTTATTCGAAAAATAGATAAAGAAACAAACTTATTTTAATGAATGAAATAAAGTGGCACCTGTATCTGTCATCACAGGGCATGCCAATTCTCAGTTAAGAAATCCTTTTAAAAAAGATACAGTTGTTCAAAGCTGCATAACAAAAGACCCAGTGAGTCTCAAAGAAGTGGAGCATGCAGATAAGAACCACGTGTCTCCGAGGGGCTTTGTCTTCTCCTGCAGTCCGTTCACACCCAGGACCTTCTGACTTTGTGCTGCGAATGGCTGAATAAGCAGTGATCCACGAGGGTGGTTCAACTTATTCTGTGCCTTTATCATGTCCTGCCATGCTGCAATCTTAAAGATAGGGCTGGAGAAACCAAACCCCTGTCACACCATGTCTGTTAATCACTCCTCTGGGGAAAAAGGTCCCAAAACCCAAAATAGCCAGTAGATGTGTCAAACATTAAAGTGTGTTGATATAACAGGTAATGTGTACTTGTACCAGTACTAGTAAATATCTGCACAGTTTTTTATTTTGTAGTCTGAAAATTCTGCATTCATAAAATCATTATATTTGAATATTAATGTCTGTATTTCAGCATTTTGGCTTCAATAATACCTCCACTCTTTTTCTGCAGTTTGGCCTCACACTATTTATAGAAGCTTCATTTGTTTTAAGAGCTTCTTTGCCACACAGCCTCCTTCAGTCTCACAACAATCAGCTTTTTCCATGTGTTTTGCTCAAATTTCCGACACACTTTACGGTTACCCTTAATGACCTGATTATTTGTCTTCCCATATCAAAAACAGATTTCAACCCCAACAAATTCTTTCCCTTGGAAGCCAAAGGTTGATTCCATTAAGGCTGCTTTTAATCTCAGATGGGTTATTAAGAAAGTCAGTGCTGGTATCAATTAAAAAGCACGACAGACTTCACACCGAGTGGTGTGCTTTGATGTAGGTACCTATCACAGAGAAGGTGGAATTCAAAGCCATTCCTTCTTCATAATGTTCAAATATCTAATGTTCATGGTAAGAGACACCACAAAATCGACAGACAATTCAGCCGGCATGCACACTGACACAGTTCACCACGCTGGCAGCAGCAGGATAAAACTATTTCCGTGTGCGGCAACCAATGAACCAATAAAGAGGCATGCATTTCTGAAGTCCTCCATAAAAGACATCAATTAAGAGCATGATTCATTATTTCCTCAATGCCACTGTTGCCTATTACAGACAGGGATGGAGACAAAGAGGCTTCCACAGCTGGCGGGTAGCAGACTGATAAAAACCTGGTGAAAACATGGCAACTCAGAGCTCTACAACACCGCAGCTCTGGTTGAGTCCTGCTGAAACACACATCAAAGTCTGCCAAGTCCAATAGCCATTATGCACACATTATTCACTGCTGACAAGGACGTATAGGAAATCCTGCACTGACTTATGTTTCAGAGCTGAATGGAAGGGGGGCAATGCAAATGGGGGGATATCATATGTGTTACTTAGCGGCCTGTGCGATGAGCGAATTCTACCAGACAAATTCACGTGGATCTGAACATCACAGAAAGGTCAAGGAGTTGGCTTCACCACAGGACATCGAACTCAGACGCTTTTAGTTTTGGGCTTTTCCGTGATTTCCGTGCAAATTTTGATTCCTCACATGCAAATTCTGGGCAATCCCTCAGTGGACGGAATTACAGCAACTGTCTAAAGTGCAAACACAATGAAACAGAAACCTTTTGCTGGGGAAAAACAGAACCCCATGTTAAATCAAGTGAACCGCTGACTATAATAAACAATCGGCAGGTAAGGGCCAAACATTGCACGAAGGCACTTGGAAAGGATGATAAAGTTTAACAGTCTGCAGGGTGTTTGTGTGTTGTTTCTTTTCTTTCCCTCTTTTTTCAACCCGGTCTACTCGTATCTAAAGTAAGTGCCACTGGAACACATACTGTAAACACAGAACAGTGAAAGCTTCTCAAATGCCACCAGACCTGGGAGCTACACTCTCCCATTCCCTCAACATATTCAAGGAGCTGCAAGGAGGGGCCTTTTTTCAGCACCAGAAGTGGAAAATCTAACAAGGAGGCACCCTTTGTCGAGCATATAATGAGCAAGGGGCAGTTGTTGTATGTTTTAGGGGGGCTGCTGGGAATTAGTAGTGAGGTGAGGGAATCCCCCGGTGCTCGCAGAATAGGAACACCGATCATGAGGACGCAGCTTCTCAAAAACTGCAACTGTAAAAAAAAAAAAAAAAAAAAAAAAAAAAAGCCTCCTCATCTGAAATACAACGCAGATGTGATGAAATGCTGGCCATAAGATGCACCTTTATTAAATCTCTATCTGCCTCAATAGGAGAACATCCCCCGTTTACATAATATGCCAAACCTTCCTCGACATGGACGAAATGGACTTTCACAGCTCAGGCAACAGATAAAGGACTATATTACTCCATCTTCCCACAGCAGAAACCTCATACCTAGACGTTACCTGGACATGTCATCACCTCTTAACATGCATATCTTAAGTGCACATTTGGTAGAATTTAGTTTCCTTTGACATAGTTTATGCCTCTTGAGCTGGGTAATATTTTGTCATGATAAAGAGCTGAATGTAAGAGAGCCTGGGCGTGATTACAACTGAGCCTTAAAATAGACCTGTTACCTGAGAGTGAATGAAGTACGTACTGAGAAATAGGTCGATTCCATATGTGAAGGAAATAGATTTCACACATGTGCCATGTTCGTTTAATACACTTCACCTCAGAACATCTACCTTAGGGTCCAATGAAAAGTGTGTAATCACAACGGTCGGACTGTAGCAGCATACTATACAAACAGAACAAAGCTTGTGGACGGTGACAGGTTTGATTTCACAACGAACACAGTGAAGAATAACAGAAAGTGACAAGAATTAAGTTTTGTACCTCGTTAAAAACTTTTTTTAGCTTATAAAGTATTGGTTCAAGTGCAGTGATGACATTAGCTGCCAGGGATGGCAGCCTTCACAGGCTTTATCTGAAGACAAGTTTCCTCAGTGTTGGGATTGATTTTCTCTTTTTTTGCAAGCAAATTGTAAAGTGAGTCCCTGTGTGACACTGACTTCAGTGGATTATCTCATGAATGAAGTTGGTTCAGATTTGGATCAGTCTGACTCTCGGACTGGTGCTTTGCAGCTTTACTTCAGTATCTTGGGAATGTTTATCATGTCAGAAACTGTCAAGGTAACAACACGTACACACCAATTGTCTGATACAGAAGAAAGCACAAGTCTGAGCTTTACTTGCCCATTTAAAGCCTGTTTGCATTGTATAGCAGTCACAGGGAGCACTACCTGAGAAGTAAGTGAAGGCAGATTGAAAGCTTGACGAGAAATTTCCTACTTCGAAGGTTGTATGGAACAAATTACTGCGTCCTGTAATGCTAGCAGATCCTGAAGATATTCTAAGACTCGGCCTGATGAGGTTCTTGGATCACACACATGATGCAGACAAGCATGACGGGCAGAGCAGCCTGCATGTTCCCTTTGCACTTCTGGTAACCAAACACAAACATGGAACGCACACAAACGGAGGCAGTCAGTTTTGAATGAGTCATCGCTGCATCAATCCATAGGGAAATCTCAGTGTATCAGCACTAATAATGCACTCACTGCTACAGGTTCTGTCTTACTGAAGTTCTCTTGTGGTAAGTGGCTCAACATGCCTCCAATGTTTTGGTGTCTGAGGTCACATCCTTAAAGGAATTAATGGCAGGCCCCAACTTCACTTTTAAATGCATTGACCTCACTTTGCCAAAGGCACAAAGGCTCGTGACAGAAAATGGCACACAGTTTCAGAATAAGTGATCAGAACAGTGTTTTGGGCCGCAGGTGTAACAGCTGCTGATGAAAGAGCCGTGGAAGCATTTGTCAGACGCACCGTTCAAAATTATGTAGTTGGATCCTCACACGTCACCCCCTCTTTTCCAAATTTCCTTCCTCTCAGGGCTGCATGTGTATTAGACAGACAGTAATTTGTGTGAATTGCTCGGTAATTAGGCCTATCTCTTATAAAGCAACAGTCACCGACAGCTGTGTCTCGTTCCAAAACTAGAGACTGGCATGTCCCTTTGAGACAATCATTTTTCAAATCAGGTAATTAGAGCAATTAGCCACATTGTACCTAATTACCTGCCGTCGTTTAGCCTAATGATATTACTTACAAACACTCTTTAAAGGAAGATAGAGCTACTTACTGATCCTCCAACTACAGTGTTTAGGCCAACAAATGAGAGCATTCCAGCTGCTCAACAGACTTAGGTGCTCGTGGGTTTCAAATACCTCTGCCAGGCTTATGAGGCCATCAATAGTGGTTTTATTGTATGCCCTTAAATGTCACAGAGATAGATTTTGGGAAAAAATGTATCACTCATATAGGGGAACAGATTATTCGTCTTGCTGTCTATTGCCCATTTGAACTGATGAACAGGCTCCCTGAGTGAAGACAGAAACAGGGTTACTGTCTTGTCCATAAAATTTGGCTTTATGCAGCAGAAAAGGGAGACAGACATATGAACTATTGACAAAATGATGTTGCTATTTAATTTCTTTTCATGCCAAGAAGGCACTGCTCTTCCATATTGCCAAGCATCTCACGTCATATTTGTTTCTCTGCCATCTTTCAGGGAATCTGTCCGTTTTCAGCCAAACGAAAGAGATTTAAGGTGGCACGTTGTGGTGTTAAAGCTTGGAAAAAAGGTGGGATTCAGACCTCAGCAGAGCTCGAGTTCTGCCGAACTGAAATGTAGGACGTAAACACTGGCTAATTTATCAGTCTCACTGCAGCGGAGCAGCTGACTAAGATTATGAGCTGCATGCCAGGCGACATTTTCAGCCTCTCTTTGTCTGTTTAACTCAACGATAAACACCAAACACTGTCGGAAAGTCTTTGGATAGGATGGATAAGATGACAGGACTGAATGGTCACGTGAACTCAGTGTAGGAAAGTGAGCGGATAACATGCACATGTCAAGAGTATTTATCCACATTTCAACATCCAGTACACTGTATGAACGACTGGACCTGAAATACCTGAAATAAAAAAAGATTGTAGTGAGTGTATTTATCTTATAACAGTACTTTATATGCACAAGGACCTTTTATAAACACCAGCATGGGCATCATGTTTTCACTCTGTGCTTCAAACGTTACATATATAAACTTCAGCTCCTTGAACTCCTGAGATAGATGCCAAAAATCATTATTAACTGGTCTGGTTGCTATTTCTAGAGAGTAAGAGAGCAGTACCAGAGAATGAGTGAGGCCAAAGATTTACAGACAGCAGGTTTGGCCTGTTTTAGGTGACCGAATTTCAAACCAAGTTTCCAGGGAGGAGATCAAGACCTTTGCTTTGTCTCATTTCGATTTAAAAAATCATCAAAGATAACCTTTTCTTTCCTTGTTGCTTTAACAGTAAGAAGCACATGGGCTCGTTTCAAACAACTTCACTCATGGCTGTGAGATTGTGACCCCCCCCACAGCCCTTCACAGTCTATATGCTGTTCAGCGATAGCTCCCTGCAGTCTTCTCCTCTGCTGAGCACTAATTGCCTGAGAAGTGCAGATTCTGTAGCAAAACAAAAATAAGAAAATCTGTCTGAAGAAGTCTCTCACACTCGCAGAGATATCAAACAATGCTGGCCCCACAGCCAGCTCAGGACGGGTGTTTTAACTAACCATTAGGAGGGCAGTTTCACCCCTAATCAACCTTCAATCTAAAAGGACTTGCTAGTACAGAGCAAGGAGGTCTAGTTACCATAATCTAGTGAGAAAAGACCCCTGCCAGACTTTCCCTCTTTTTTTTTTATCGGGCCTGTAATTTACTCTGAACTCTTGGTACTTAAGAGCACTGGTCACTACACTCTAAAAATTTGAAGAGGAAACCAGCAGAAGTAGAATCAGAGTTCTTTGAGCTTGTCATTAAAAAGGGGTCCAGGGCAATGTTTTTAGGGTTAACTTTGGATGGAAATGAACTGTCAAACAACTCTGTGCGACACCCATTTGGTATGAAATTCATGACATTCTTATTGGTGAGTGTGGGAAGGATGCACTGAATCATTATTTTTTAGAGTGTGGGATGCCCACTGACAAGAGTGGGGAAGGGAGGAGGGTATGGAAGTAATTACTGAGCCCTTTTCCAAGTACCCCATCACACTATCACAATACTTACTGAAAGGCTTTATCATTCTGAGGTCAGGGGGTTTAAGACTGTTATTGCACTTATGTTTTACTCAGTCCATTTCTTATTAGGCTTATTCATTAGCAGATGGCAAAGAACATTCGCTTCTTTTCTCTGTTCCCCTTTTTCAAATGCACTCACTTACACGCAACCTCGAATTGTAAGATTTAAAATGGACCTTCCACTTGATGTTGCATCCAAACACATCCATTGTATCTGGGTAATAATCAGTTCTGACTGCATGAATGGTTGTAGTCGTTTGTTCACACATGATTTGTTTGTGATGGACTTATGAGTTTTCCTTTCGCTCTCACTATCCAAAGTGTGTCATTGACAGTGTTGGAAATTCGTGCTCATTTTCTTTACCCAGGAATCATAAGAAGTGAACCAGGACACACAAGAATGAAAAGAAAAACCAGGCAAGGAACTGAATAAATTAATGGGTTTTGTTTTGTTTTGTTTTTCATTTCTTGCAGATATATTTTGCAAGCTCTACAGCTCTTTTTGTTGAAGTGATCACTTTGCTCCTTCGGGAGGCCAATGAGACCTCATCAGTACCGACTTCCTCTGCAACATGGGGTAGTCCCATCAGCTCTCTCAGCTTCTCGCCCTCATCTTGGATACTTTCAGTCTCAGCTCCCTCTTCACTGACGGCTAACAACACTCCATCAGTTGAGGTCACAACTTACTTCGGAGGAGGAGCCTACCTCTTTCATCAGGGGATGCTCCAGGTCAGCAGGTTCTCCGACCATGCTGAGAAGCACCCAGGTAAGGCCAGTCCTTGCTAAGAAGTCTGACATTTTGCCAGAGCGCCTTTGGAGCCAACTGGAAGCCCTTTTTGTTGGCCACCACAAATGTATCCAACACAATCCCACTTTCTGGCCAATAACTTCCGTGGGCTAACCAAGAACCAAAAAACTGCATGTCATGGATTTAAAAGTGCAAATCCTATGACATAACCACAAAGTTGATCATTAATCTTCATGGCAAATGTTCAGGATCCAGCAGCATTTATGAAAAATCTTGCTCAGGTTCAGATTTGGGTCAAATCAACCATGACCTGATTTTGAAGTACTGAAAAAAGTGTTTACATCCACAGTTGCATAATCCACAATGTATAATCCAAAAAATCACTGCTCCATCCAGATTATGTTTTTTTTTCTCCCATTAGATTCAGTAACTTTGTTAAATACTTTTACTTCGTGAAAAACAGGCATCATATGAAGATATATTATTCAATTTCCATGATAAAGGAGATCTGGAACACTAACATTACAACAACGTGATGTTGTAAAGTCAAATGGACAAATGGTCCTGACATTTTATCTGATGTCACCATTTCACATTGAACTTGTTCAGTTTGATGGCAAAGACTTAGTTTGGTTAAATCAGTTGCCTAGTGATACAATAGGCTTACCTGTATTTCATAATAATTTGTTTAGACACAGTACATATCAGATGTCACAGCTGTTTGCAACAAGCAGGGCTATTTGTAAGATGATGAAATGTTGTATTATGACAACATGGCAGCACAAACTGCTCTATACACAATATTTTCCAGTTTAAAAGATGTGATTTCAGGATAGCTCATACACATTTGCATACATCACGCCTTTAGAGAAATCACTATAAGTTTAATGTTTGTCCTCCCTCTCTTTGGACATAACCCCATGTGTCCACATTAACCATAAATAGGATTTAAATATTGATTACTTATCATAAATTATTAATTTTTATACTCACTCTTTGGCGACACAATCTGGGCAGAGCAAGAAAAAACTTTACTTTTATTGAATAAGACATAAATTGTATTATTTTCCACCCTTTGAGTGCAACATGGGAACAACTTTGTTTTTTGAGTGCACTTTTTAACATTTACCAGGTCAGACTGACCCTAATCGTTTCACTTGCCACAGTCAGGGCCATCAATAATATTAGGTCCAGATGACAGGATTTTTACTGCCTTGCCTGTAGACATAAAATCAGTGACAACTTGAACAAACTGTTTTGGAACCCCTGCTGAAGTGTAAATCACAGATGACACATTGGAAGTGATTACAAGACAAAAGACAACCTGTCTCCACTGAATAATGAGCACTAAAGCTGGTTTTTCTCTTACAGTAATACAAACAGTACTGTCTGCAACTGCTTCAGATTCAGAAGGCTGAATTAGATGGTAGCTCAGCAGCCAAATAATTCCAGCAAACTGATCTCACACTCTAATCTGACATCTTTTTAAATAAATGCCTCACTAATAATATAGCAGGTGCTTATACTGTAACGCAGCCAATGTGATGGCTGGTTGCACAGTAAGACTGCGGCCATCACTCCAGCTCACATTTACAGACATCTGAGGTCACTCAGACATCAGATGCTGAACGCCCTCACAGCTAGAGGGCTTAGCTTACTGGTCATCGTGCATATCAATGAATAAGCCGCGATAAAGTCTTCCCTTACCACACAGACACACATTTCCTGCTCTAATGACAGTGGAGGACTGAAAGATGTGGTCCTTCAGTGTACTCTGGTTTACTTGGGCTTTCAGTAAAAATAGCAATTTAACCTTTCCTCTTTGTGTGGGGAAGGAAACGGGCAGTGTTCACCTAATAGCAAGCACAGAGACTGTCGTCATGGGAGTATGAGCAGGGAATTTGTGTCACCATTCCCTTCCTGTTGCTCGGGCCAAGAGCAGACCTTAAATCCAAAGATAAGAACTCTAACCAGCCCCAGTTTGACTTCATTGCTGCAACTTCATGCAAAAAACGAAACATTTATCTGGACCATTGTGCACTCGTGGTACCCAGGCAGCTGGCCATTTCGCCTCTACCAAACGGCATCAACAACAAGTGACAGGATCAGAAGTTTCAGAGGAAATTCCTGGAAGGTTTGCCAAGGGGAGAGCCTCGGTCTGTTTTAAATTACGGATGTCTCCTGTGTGTTGGCATTTGACAACAGCAAAGAAGGAAGAAGAGACAAATAGTGACTTGGGATTCCAAAACAAAGGGGGTATACCCAACGTTCCATTGTGAGCAGGAGGGTTGATTATCTCATAGGTTTATGTTTGCTGCAAAAGTTCACCACATCTTGAGCCTCTTTGGTGAGTCATCAGTTACTCAGTGGATGGCAAAAAATGGTAACCATAAACAGATGCACGCTGTTTGGGTTCGGTCGGCGCATTCTTTTGTCACTGCTCCTAAATAACTGTACACAATCCTTATTTGATTGATAGTTGACAGTTTAGACACATTTGTGTGCATTAAACAGGGACAATGACAACATAGGAAAAATATTATGAGACACAATGTCACCAAAAAAAAAAAAAAAAAATCTAAACATGGAGAGTGGCCATGCATTGCAACGCTGCAATTCTTATAATCTTTCAACATATGGAAAATAAATATGTGGTGGATATATTAATATTCTCCTTTCTAATTAGATGCATTTACATAGCTAAGAAATAGCTATCCAATATTCTAAAAACTTGTGTAATATATATAGAATGTCTTAGTTTGTGTTTGCTGCTCTGTGTGTGATCTACAGCACAGGAATTATAGGAATAACTTCTCTGGGTCACCCAGCATTTCTGGCTCATTCCCAGCGGAGCACATTACATCAACAGGCACGGCAAATCTTGATTTTGAGTGATCAGGGTTAATGCTGATTAACTTTTCCTACGTAAAACTGAAATCTGGATTTGAGATTACAGGGGAGGAGTGTCCGCCACTTCCAAGTCTCAAGAGGACAAATGTGTAGAGTTAAAGAGCATGACTTCCAAAAGGGAAAATCTGATCAGATCCCCGACTTTGATTGGTTGCATACTAAGTATTAAAACCTACGTGGAGTTTTTATTTTGCATCTACCAATTCATGTAAATGAGGTGAGTTCTTAGAAGAGATTTAAAAGAAATTTCCAGACAGACCAGAGTCAGGGGGACCGATGACTGGGAACAGCGTGAAGGATCTAAGACTGTGTTTAGGCTCATACAAGGTTTATAATTCTGTCATGTAACTTGGAGCTCTGATCAGATGTGCTTTAAAAGTGATTAGTAAGCTTTTAAAATCAATTCTCAGACATACAAGGCACCAATTAAGGGATGCAAGGATTAAGGTGACGTGATGCTAAGGTGAAGCTAATAAATAAATAAAAAATAAAATAAATAAATGAATACAGCCTTCCAGTTTTGAGAAATTTAAGACATGAATGACTGATCATGGGGCAGATTGTGAACATAATTTAACGTTTGCTCTTATCTAATTATCTACCAATGTGAAGGATTGAAAACCATAAAAACATGGGCATACACATTAATGCAGAATTCACCAGTCAATATTACGTTGCACACAGGCTAAAGTTTAAACAACCACAATAATATTCATGAATAGTACTGGAACAGGTAGAATAACAAATCAATTATTTGAGTGTAAAGATTTGAAAAAAATAATTCAAGACTTAATTCAAGATTAAATGTATTCTTCAGTTAGCTGTTGTGAATTATGCAAGAACAAATAGCCAGTGCTATTAACTAGAATGGCAGCTGACTGATGTGAGATATTCCCTCTGAACACAATCAGAAGAGGGAAAACCTAAAAAGCAATGAGTCTGAGTTAAATTTTAAGTGGCTGGTGAATGTTGCCCAATGTGGTCTGCCGCATGTGTTTTAATATGGAGCTCTGAGGTCGAGAACAGCACACCTGGGACACAGCACACACACTGCTGGAGGAAGTGGTCCTCCGCCAAAGAAAGCAATAGAAATTTCCAACTAATTCACCAGTCTGTTGAGACCCCCCCACCCCCGCCCCTCCCTCCTTTAAAGCCTTTCCTTTGTAAAGCATGAAAACAATGTTCCTAATTCAACATATTTTTGATACCATTTTGATACAGGATAAAATCTGCATTTGCTTCTCTCATACAAGTTTGTTTGTGTTACTCTTGTGCTACACTGTGTGTTTTTGAAAAAAAAAAAAAAGTATATATATATATATATATTATAAAATGAAATCTGCACAATGTATATTTATCTGTGATCTTAAATCTTTAAAACACTAAAAAGTGTTTGGAAGTTTTGTGGGAATATTTAATTTTGTTATTTTCCAGTTTTCTCCTTCGGTCTTCAGATTTTGCCAAATAAGTCTTATGTGGCATAGAACAAGGAAAACCCCTTTTGGCTGTCACTTTGTGTTGCATTTGCTTTTTTACAAGTTTTTGGACCACATTTCCAACATCCAGCAAATGTGGGTGAAGTTGCTTAAAGATACTTTTTTGGATATATTTTGCATCTAAAAATAAACTATCCTGATTAACTTGTCATACATAGCACATTAAACGGCACGAAATGCACAACATAGTAGTAGTATAACTAGTGAGAGTCCTGTTTTAGTGACTAAATAGCTCCAGTAATTTGTTACATGTACACTGCAAGATTACAATTATGTCATACTTGTTTAAAAGGCAGAACAAACTGTGCAGCATCTGCAACTTAGATCGAGTAATCAAAAATGACCATTATAATGTGACTTGCAAAAAGCTCCATTTCATTGTTTTTCCAATATTCAGTGTCAAGCCACAGGAGAATGAACTCCAAGTGAACACTGGCTATTACGCTGCATTCATAGGGAAGGGGAGAAAAAATATTACGTCTCTTTGGCTTTTCTCATAGGAGTCCAAAGTCAGCACAGGCAGGTTAGTGAGACCTGCACTCCTCCCTGTGATTCCTTTAAAACATCTCATCTCCGAGACAGATTCTATCTCGTATAGTCCAGTTCCTTATGGCGACGCCTGCACCCACACGTAGTAACATTCACGTGTGATAACATAAACCCACAGGTTGAATTCTGAGTGAGTGCCAATGCTTTTAATGACACATATTTTGTTTTTATTGGTGGAATTCTAATATTGTTTAATGTCGTGGATGTGTAACCCCTCCACCCTAAAGATTTGCCAATTTAGCAGCATTAAGCTTCATTTCGCCATGAATGGTGTTTTGATATGGATTCTATTCTTTGTAAAGCGTGGTTTGTGTACGTGTCAGTTTGTTTCACTTCTTCAGAGGTTTGACATGTAAACATGCAGACACACCCAAAAATGGAACAACATGTATACTGCACATGGGTTTTGGTTGGTTTGACACATTTAGACTCGACCTGCGTTGTTACACTGAGTTTGGTTTCGACCTTAATATTTTTTCCTCCTAAGATATAAAGTTAATAACTTGTATAACAAACTTTTGACTAACTCTTATCGAATAACTGAAGAAAACAAGGAGGGGCAGGCTGAGGAAAAGGGTTATTCATCTTGGTAGGACTTATCAAAGAGGTCCAGGGTTCTCCACCTCCCCACCATTGTTATGGTTCCTTGTGTGTAAGGTTTTGGTGGAGTTTTTCCTGCACTATATCTTTTAAGGGAAACTATGCTGATTTCCTCTTACTCGGGCTTTACTCAGCAGACGGTCATCAAGGGCCTCTAAGTGGGATTCCAGGAACCCTTAACATTGATAACTGCAATGCACAAAAATATCAGAAGACCTTCGTATCATGGCGAGATGAATTCTAAATTTGAAGTAGACACTAACATCCGCATTGTTTGTCATTGCGAAGACAATAAATAAATGATAATATGGGCATTTATAAAGTCAAAAGCTAATTACAATCACATTTATCCTAAAATATATGACCTTAATAGATAAACACAGCTGTTTCCTCTGAAGCAAAACAATCAACCTCTTGAAGTGAAAAAGTGTGAGTGAATATTCAGCTATAGGGCTTTCTGTACAGGAAGCTGCTCATGCTGACATTTCCCTTCCACTTCTGCTTCATTTAAGACTTAACAGGAACACATGTCATGGTCTTTGTCTCTGAAATCAAATCCTCGCCACTCCCAGTGAGAGAGCTGTCACTTATCTTTGGTTTAAAAGTTTACCTCAGTTTCTATTTACAGACCAGTACGCCATTCCCCTGTAATCTTCAGTAATAACATGAAACATAATACTCTTTATTTGCGTCAGTATCATTTATTGTTTATTTATTACAAAACTGTTCAATAATATGAAGTGCAATAAAATTTGGCTTATTTACAGAAGTTATCCTTTTGCCTTAGGATAGCTTGTATATGATTCCAGTGCATGTTGCCAAGACATAAATTAAACCAAGATAATAGCATTGACAATGAGGGGGACAGGATGGTGGTTTTTGGGGAAAAAAAAGTACATTTTTAAGTGACAATAAACTAAGTAAGAAAGCACTAACCCTTCTGAAAGGGTATCACTTATGCCACCATTTGAAATTGCATGAATTTGAACTTACTGAGAAAGTTACCCATGAACTCTCAAAAACAGCCAGACAAGTAATCCTCTACCACATCAGTACCATCAGTGTGTGTGAAGGTGGAGTGTGGGGGTTGAATACAAGTATAATTGGAGCCGAGTACAGTTCTCTGAAGCACATTAGCACAGAGCCCACAGTGTACCAGGTTCCACAGAGGACAACACAGCTGCACAAAAACAGGTATGTGGAAAACCAAGCTGACAGAAAGCAGAAACGTCTGAAAAGAACATGGGGGGGTTCCCCATCTGTGAACGGGGACCACCATATATTGGATCCTGTTACGGCATGCAAGTAGAAAGCAAAAGATCCATCTTGACTCAGCGTTTGATTCAGTTGTCTTTGCCTGAAGAGCGTGCTGAGTGTCGCCATGAAAATCAGCCCCGGTTTGACCCTTAGTGTTCGCTTTTAAAAGATGGATAAGTTGAGTAGTGTAGAATAGTGTCCCATAAGAAAACGCTGCACAGATCAGTCCCAATCACTCCGTTATGACGAAGCCTTCAGTCCTGACTCTACAGATCCAGCAACAAATTGTTGTAAGCTGCGTCTGAAATCTGCATGGCCTGTCTACGAACAGCCAAACAATATGACGTGTCCATGTATGACTGAAGGGGCATTCACTGTTTGGACACTGTAAGGCTCCTACGACTGGGGACGTCATTTCCCGGAGACAGAAGCATGGCATCAGACATGAAAAAAAGTGAGCTGTCCACATAGCTTCTCAGATTATTGGGCTAATATACAGCTTTATTAGTTACTGATTAGTTAGGTTAAAAAAATACATCTCCAGATGTTACATGAATAAGACCTGCTGTTTTTTTGATACTTAAATTACAGAATCGGATTTGTCAGACTTTGTGTGTGACAACGACTTCAATAGATAAACTCAGATTTGGATCAGTCAGAAATACTTAAAATTTACTTCTGGGATGAAGGAACGGAAAAGTTTTAATGAGGTTCTAAAAGAGTTAAAGAACCCAAGTTGACTGTCAGAAGGCAACAAATCCTGAGATTTGTTGGTATATTCAGCTTTACAAGGGCTTCGTGGCTCATCACCCAACTTCTCTGCTTCAGACGGGCCACAGTCCAGCCTCTCGAGGCTCTTTGTCACCTGATCATAAAAAAAAATGTTGTTTTTGGACATTCACTGAAATGACTGATGCTGTTCCACTCCAGGCTTGAAATCATATTAGAACACTGAATGCCTCTCCAAATACTTCAGCTGTAGCCTAACACCTTAATCTACATAAATTTACATTCCTCTTATTCAGCCAGCGTCATTAAAGCCTCTTGATTTGTTGTTCTTAAAAATCAGCATGTGGTAGGTGTTTAAAGATGAATCATGTGGTGCAGTGGAAGCGATGTTCATGTTTCTGGCAGTGGTGGTTTCTTCTGAATAAACAGAAGAATATATAAAAAATAGAAGACCCACGGCTCTGCAGATCTATAGCCACCTACAGAAGCTACACTGGCATCACCAGAGAAGCTGAGGAAAAGACAACACAGCACAAGCCACATTGTTTGATTGACAAGTGAACTCTGGGAAGTACAGCACAGAAACACCGCAGCAATGAACGCTTCACACCAACGATGCTGCCAGCATGACAAAATAAGGCTCTTGTGGATTACCACTTGAACTTTTAACCAGATGAGCACAAACAGACACAAAAACCAAATGAAGTGCAGTTCTTTCAGCATGTTATATCATCATCACTGCCATAACCATATGGTCATGAAACCAGAGTGCAGCTACACATTTTGTGATTTAACACATATGGTAGCAATTAAGCTCATGCCAGTCTGGCTCGCCTCCTGTGGCTAGACCTCGTGGTAGTCACACCAGTTTCACAGAAGTCATAGTGCCAAGTACGGTTAGTGTCACAGCAGATGATTTGAACCTGACACAGCCATGTCTTCACAGGACGAGTGCTGAAGCCGTCTGGTAAACTGTACGCTTGTGCCGGATGACAGCGAAGTCGGATTAGTCTAATATCATTGTCTGAGTAACAGTTTCCAAAGATGTTGAGAGCAGCTTGATGAGCTTTTTCCTGCTGTCCGTTTTCCGGTCTAAAGGTTGTGGTTCACCACAGAGGGCGGGACCAGAGAGTTTGATTTCTTTGCGACAGGCACTGAGTCAAGTGAATTGATGCAGGCTGGCATACTCATCCAAGAGTGCGGTGGCTGGATACATGCTGATTTACAGAGGCACACTAACATTTCCCCTCCTAAAATAGCCTCTTTCAGAAAAAATTTACAGTCTTTCTTTCCCGATCAGTTTCAGTAAGAACCAGCACAGCAATGACCATAAAACACATTGATATTGAGTACACTTCGCCTCAGAATATGCTCTCGAAACAAAACAGGGAAGGCCATCTAAGCTGCCAGCAGGTTTTGTAAAGTTGAGACCTGAAGGAAACATTCGACTGAAATTGATTTACGGGTCATACCCACAGACCAGTGGTTCCCAGTGACAGTTTGGCAGACACTAGGTAGAGCTTAGGGGTAGCAATGATTATTACCTTGAAACCTTGAAATGTTTTACTCTGCTATCCGTAATTTATTGTATTATTTATCATATGTTAATTTATATTTTCATTACTCTCAAAAATGTCTACAGCAACCTTTTTTTCCCTCATTGTGTCGACATGTGTGTGTTTCATGTTCTATACTGTTGATTATAATTAAATTTATTAATTCTATTGTTGCAAATGTCGCTACAGCCCCTTAGATTTTTAATATTGTTTGACAGTGGTCTGTGCTTAATGTAGTGACAGCTTAGATATTTGCCTTCTTGCGGTTTCTCCTCTTCCAATAAATCCCCTCCCCCCTCTCAAATGAGTGTGGAAAATGATGAAATAACTAGAATATGGAGACAAAAGAAGCAGGTATCCTAAAAACAGGAAAAGGTGTCACCCTAATTAAAGACGTGTGGATTGATAATGACATTTTAAAACAGCAGGAGCTGGGTGCCAAAGTGCTTCGTTTAAGGCCCCTTCAACAGCTCAGGTAAACTGCATTACCTGACTCATGGTTTTGTGAGGCAATTTTCAGTAAAACAAACCTCAAACATTCTCCTTTTAAAGAAATAGAAAAGTAATGGAAAGAGCAGGGAAGAATTAAGTTTAATTAAACCTAGAACAAACCTGACAACAAAACAAACGGCTAAGAGAGAACATTTCCTGTGTCCAAACTAATCTTTCAGCTCCATGCCACAAACTTCCAGTGTCAGCTGCTGAAACACAGAATTGCTTTTGATGCTCTGTCATCTCACTCGTTCTTGTTGACTCATGCTGAAATTACTCAGCTGTAAAATATTCCAACATGCCCCAAGACACCTCTCTAAATGGCCCATTTGTTTCTTTTTGTTCTTGTGTGAAGTGGCATGATCGGATTTCTTTAACTTTTGTATTCAAAGCCCAAACAAGAATATTTGGTCCAAAATTAGATAATAGCAGTCTGAGCCTTTTTTCTTTTCATTGAATTGACTTACTAACAGGGACTGACCACTGTGGGTTTATCAGGGCCAATAATGGTGGCAATTATTCACAATCATGCAGACTGACAAATGATGAATGGAACCAAAATGCTTTTTCAGTAAAAATACTGCAAACTTTATCTTTTTGCAATCAAGATTCAGAGAAAAAGAATTACCTGCGAGCAAGAAGTAGCTTCATGTTACCACATCAAGGACCGTGTTCTATCCGTGTTCTTCTTTTATCATTGTTATTATAATTAATGCAATTGATATAACGTCTCATACTCTTCTCTTCACGTGATAGATTTTATTATATCTATTTAACTTCATTCTCACGTAATTTGTCTGTCAGCCATCTTGGAGGATTGATGGGTGGATCTTAGCTGCTCTGCACTCAATCTTTACCCTCAAGTGGAAATGAAAAAGTTCGCCATGTGCACTGGCATTTTCCTGATAAACTGATTATTTCCTTCAGACACCTTTAGATATTTTTCCTTTTGCTCATAACATAACATAACATTTTTTACTGTTTCCTGTTTTCAATTTCTTTTCTTTTTATTTAATCTTTTCTCACCTTTTTCTCTTTCGTTCTACATAAATTACGTGTCCTTACTGTGTGTCTGCACATCTATCACCAGATATAACGAGTAAATTTAAGTGGAGAGTTGATGCATTATGAAATTACTTTTGTTCGTCTATCATAGCACACCACTAACAATACCAACTGTACAACAAACCCCTCTATTTGCCGCGTACTGGTATTAATCAAAACTCTGGCAGTAATAATTTATTAATCAAAAATGCCCTTAAGATTAATGTTAATGCAGAGCGCTCCAGAATTACATTATCCAAACTACCAGTTGTGCTTTTAATCACACAAAACTTTTTATTCTGTGCCAAATTACACTAGTCAAATGTCTTTCGGGTGTTTCTTCCTACTCTTGGATTTACAGCCCTTTATTTAGTTCAAATCAACATCCCCACCCAGAACAAATGGCCTACCTCAAATGACTCTCAAAACAGATCACACAGGATGAGCCCAGGTCTCCCACTGTGTTTCCTATAACCTTTTACAGCCCTCGGAGGAGCCTCTCCTTGTCAAGTCAAAGGCAGATCAAATACTCTTCTGTTGTTCTTTGCTGCATGCTTCCTGTCCAGTCAGTTGACCAAATCACTTTGAATCAAAATGAGTGAAAATGGTAAATGAAATAATAGTAACACGCTTGGCACCAGAAAACAGGAAGTTCAGCAAATCCACATCCAAAGTTAACAGGTACACCCTGGTTTTTTTAAACGTAGGTAAACTCTAATAAAAACTGACTGACCCCTTTTCCACGGCCAGTCAAGTTTGTGTTTCTGCTTAGACTGACAACACACATCTGCAAGAAGCAACATAATCAGAACACACACACACAGACACAGGAAAGGCAGTGGACTACGAACTGCTATGCAAACTGGTGTAAACAGATCTGTCACGTCTCATCTCCCAGTTAGTGCTCAGAGTCTGTGAAATGCTTTGATCGGCGACAATGTGTTTTTTAGGTTATTTTGGCGCTCCAGCTCTGCCTCAGAGGAAAGTGTTTCTGGTTTAACAGCACCTGGACAGGTGACAGAGTGTGTCTGTGCTCTGAGATGTTGCAGCAGGGGAAGGAGCGAAAATGTTGTGTTTAAGGGGGTTAAAGGGGCTTTAGTAGTACTAAGAGTTGTAAAAGCAGCTTTTTATTTGTTGATGGAATGCCATCAGAAAATGGTTTTAGTTACACTAACATTTCTGTGACGCAAAACTGGAGCCTGCCATAATCTCTCTGGGTGAATTAAACCTTGAAAACACAGCAGGCAGAGACAGGGAACTAAAGTCAGCCAGAGCATTGACTACATGAATGAAGGTGACCTAACTTGATTCATGCAGTCAGGTCAGGTTGAAACTCAGGCAATGCATTGCCTTTCTCTTCTTCTCCTTTGTGCAGGGCTCACTGGACACTAATCTGACATTACTTAGCCAAAGATGTTTGCATCTATAACTCATAGAGAAACTGAGAGAGAGACAGACAGAGAGAGAGAGAGAGAGGGAAAGGAGTGGGGAGGAGGTAGGAGAATCTCCCCCAAGGAGGAAAGGAGGATACAGCAGGGCAGGAGACAACATGGCAAAGGCAGCAGGAGCGCTCCAAGCAGATGGCCGACTGCCAAGAGTAGTTTGGTGGACCTCGGCTGACACAGCACTTCACTGCAGCGGCCACACAAGCTCTCTTTGGTTAAGGCTCACAGGGCTTTGCGCTGAAACAATCTGCTCCTGTGTATGTAAACAGTGTGTGCAGATTAAGATCGGATGCAGTCCCACATGACAATGCTCTTATAAAACCAATACGTGCACACTTGAGAGGCCTATATTAAGCTTTTAAAGCACCATGCAAACACAAGGATCGTTGCCAGATAAACTAAATCCACGCCAGAACAGAACGTATTACACAGACCACACAAATACACAAAGAGCACACCCAGACTCATGATCTTGTCAGGATTTTTATGGACTGCATTCAGTCTCCAACTTCTAAAATTTCCCCTGACTCTTAATGAACCCAACCAGACCATCTTCAAAAAAAAAAAAAAAAAAAACTGTGTATAGACTACTGAAATAATGCTATGTCTATAATGTCTAGAACTAGTACAACAGGTCCAGTGTGTCCCAGTACAGGAAATCTACTGCTGTTATAGTCGGGCCTTTTCAATGAGTATGACAAGATGAGACAAACAGTTTGAATATATAAATCAAGTCTTAATCTCCATGTTTGAAGTTTGATGCCTGGCAGTTTATGCTGTCAGTGTTCGTAAACGAGGTTAAGTAATAGGGAATACTTGTGATGACAACCATAATTCCTCTGTGATAAGTGGTTATTAACAGGAACATTTACGAGGCCTCTGGTGACTAATTGTTCTGTTACTTCAGCTAACCTCCTAAAATGTACTTTATGTAAAAATGCACAAAAGAGAGGCTATTTGTTACTCCAGGTCAAATAACAAGGAAAAGTATATGAAAAATAATAACTGGACAGATACTCAACATTTTAAAAATCACCAATATTGTTATTCTTTATCAATAACTGATTAGTAGACAAAATAACCAAAACACAACTGTCCATGGGACTTCGTGCAGCAACATTAAACCACCTTTTCTTTCTCTCCACCCTCTGCATAAACTGAAGAAAATATACTTTACTGTAAATATTCGTTGATTACGAATAATTGGTAAGAGTCTTGCTATTAAAATGTATGGTTGTCAGCAGGTTTCAAAGTAATATGTGTCAACACTGTCGGTGTGAAGTTAAGCCCAATGACACATCAGGAGTCCAATGATTGATTGAGTTATTGAAGATCCCAGGCTGTTAGGTAACTAGGCCTTGAGGGTGGAAAACGATTGTTGCCGGTTCTTTTAATCGAAACAAAAGATGAATATGAACTGTATTACTTCTAATAAATCATTGGATCATCAAGATTAAAAAAAAAATGAACTTAACTAATAATCTCTGGAGTAAAGCAAGTTTAAGGAACAAAGCACTCACATTAATCAGACAACCTCTGCCAGGAGCCCGAAGTTGCTGCCAGGACATTAAAGGCCTGAGCTCACTCCCTTATATAACTTCATCGGCCGCTCAAACTTCCTGTTTCTACTGAGGCAACTCCTGCCCAAGACCTGCTCAAATCAGCATCAGTTCTGAAAAACAAAACCCAAACATGTAGGTCAAAATAACCCAAATAAAAAATAAAAAAATAAAAAAATAACAAGCCAAATAATGAAATTTTACTGGCTTACCTACATAAAACATGTGTTGTGACTTTAGCTGTGGAAGAAATGCACTCTCAGATTTTCCGAAAATGTATTGAAAATGTATCAAAAATCTTAAATGAATTAAAGCAACAGTGTTGAAGAAGTGTTTTTAGATCACTGATTGCAATGGCAACAACACTGACATGAATTTTAAAGAAGCCATATAAAAACACATCCGATGTCGATGAAACAAAGTTTCCTTTGGCGTTACGATCTGTTTATTGTCTTCTTTGCAGCAGAGTATTTTGAGATTGGATTATTACACAAAATAAAAAAAAGGGGGCTACACTGATGACTACTCAGGTTTTGCAAGTTTTTCAATATTGACTTAGAGACAGAGGTTAAAACTGCACAGCAAAACAAGATATATCTGAAATAATAGAGAATATATAAGTTCCTTACCAACAGGAAACCATCACACGGTAGATGGTGGACACAGACTTTTGTTACGTTAACGTGAACTCAAAAAGAGGTGAGATGGTGAATTTGCCAGTGAAGTAATGTAAGCCAATATTAGCTCACAGTGACAAAAGAGCAATGCTGTCACCAAACTGCTTCAAGGCTAATGACATGCCAAAAGAGCCTCGCCACTTCGGTGTTTGACAGAACCATCCGGCTCTGTGCTGTTTTAGGAAACAAACGTCCACTTCCAATGTTCTCTGCCAGCTGGTGGTGCAGCGACAAATGATGGCCATAATTTAGGAAAAGCTCCTCCCAGATGTGAGGGCAGCTTTGGGTCTTATAAAATGAATAAGGCTTGCTTTTACAGCCTCCCACTCAGCGTCTGTCCAAAGGTTCCGTTCTCCAAGTATACTGCTTATTTGGCAAACCTTATAACGATTATTCAAGGTGGCAGGTTTGCCCGGTGGTTGCAGTGATCGTCCCATCATGTAGGGGACAAGAGTTCAATTGCAGCAGCAGCCGTACATTCCTGGCCAAAAGCCCCTGTGCACGATGCTGCAAGCACTCGCTCAGTCACTGAAAGTCACTCTGGGTACGACTGCTCGCCACATGTTAACACACTCTGAATTAAGTGGTGTGTTTTTGATATTTTCACATTCAAACGTTAGGCCCTAAAGAAACACTGTGACTCATGGAGCACATAAACATGCAGAAAAGAATTTATCGCAACATGTGCTTTCACATAAGATTAATACCACATCTCATCGATGAGAAAGACACACTTTGTGGAATCAGAGTTCAGTTGTGAAGTAGGGGAAGGAATAAGAAAAACCATGTAGACATGAGTTTGAAAGGAATATGATAATGTCTTTATAATATGTGGCATAGCTCACCAAAAGTAATTAAAACAGGCAAGTTTTTGCTTTGCACTTAATGTAAATGCTGCTCATGTCTGAGTGAAAATTTTGATTTTCTTTAGTGAGCACAGGATACAACTATTTCACACAATCATTCTGGTGTCAATAGCTGTCATCTCTAATTACAGTAATGTAAAATGCATACTGTAAGTTATGGTCCAATTATGTAACAACAAGAGAGGTTGTTACTATCTGAACAGTCTGCTTGAAAGACAGAGGAGGAGACACTCCACTAATTTAGCAATGTCTGGAAGATAGTCACACTACTTCAGAGTCAGAACTTGGAAGTTTGTATAGAAAGAACGGCTCCCCTTTGCATTGTGAAAAAGGCCATAGTAGAGGCACCGTGATCAATCAGCATGCTGCTGCCTCTTTCACTAACTTTATCACCCAGTCATTCTCTGACTCCCACCATGATACATTGTAAAACAAAGTGGGAAAGTCCTTTTGACTGCAGGCAGACAGCCCACGTGGGCTGCACAAATCATCTAAATACAATCAAATATGGCCTACAGAGATGCACCAGCCTAAAGTTAAAATTTTCCAGATGTAAGGGAAAACATTTGATTAGTTTAGCCCCAAAAAATATTCTTTTTTTTTTATAAAAATATATCTTATATACAAAAAATAATAATAATAATTTCAATTGAGACTGTATCACAATCGCCAGAAAAATAATGCGCAGTCCTTTGGCAAACCTTTTCACCTGCCACCCTAAATATCGATGCAGGACTGGACCACAGGAGCGGAGCAATGCCACATTAATAACTGTCTTTTGCACCATTCATCCGCCCATTATCTATACTACTTACATGAGCAGTGTCGGGAGGGCGGGGGGGCTGGAACCACTCCCAGCTGACGTTGGGTGAGGCCGGGCTACACCCTGGACAGGTTGCCAGTCTATACATTCACCTGTGGGAGAATGGAGACAGCATACCCAGAGGGAAACCCAAACATGCCAAGTTCTCACAAAAAGGCAGCAGCTCTTGTGTTCAAAGCCATGTGAGGCAACAGCGCGAACCACTGCATCACCGAGCAGGTCTATTATGAACCTTTTGGCCACACATGACATGGAAATTATCTTGTACCACTCTAAAAATCTAGACGCTCACTAAACCTGAACAAATCAAGACAACCATCTAAAACTACGTTGGAGATCTGATTACCACTAATTATTAGCCTCTATTTTTCTCAATATTATTGCAAATTAATAAAACCTCCATGATCTTTGATGCTTATATAAATAAATGAGATATTCGCTCATGTGCCTTAGATCCTCCAACTCAAACTTTTCTTTGTGAGCTATCAGACAAGATCACCATTAATTACTTTTTATTAGCCTTCCTAACCTAGATTCCTATCAAGTGAAACTGTTAAACCATTCCCTTGTGCATGTATCATTTATTAAGTGTGATGTAAGTGTAATGTCCCAGTAAGAACTGGAAGAATGAGTGTTTGATTGCAGCATAAGTGTCGGGACTTTGCGGCTACTGCTGTACTGCCTTTAGGAAAGCATGTAGACTGAGCAATCAAAGCAGGGAGACTTGCTTAACTGCTATAACAAAGTAAACAGAGATCATATCTGCTGTTATTTCCAAGGGAATTCTGCAAGTCAGAATACGTGAAAGCCTAAACTAGACTGACAGGTGTTGAGCAAGAAAGTAATCATTATGGCGCTGATCTTACACATCAAAAGCCAGGCAAAGGAGTGTGGAGTACATCGCGCCAGCAAAATGCCACAATATAATTTCAAAGCCTAAGGGTCCCACAGAAAAGAAGAAAAAAAAATTATAGAAAAAAAGAGCTTTCACTATTTCATAAGCAGGAGCCTGGAAACATTTCAAAATTGTCTCTTTTTCATAATTGATATTTGAAGCAAACAATAATTCAGTGTTCACATGCCCAGTGGAGAGGGTACATAAGGATAAACTAACCAACCGTAATCACAGTTAACAGTTGATAATTCGTAATTGCATGGTGGCCATAGTTTACATATTAAAACTGTTTCAAATGCTCCCACATGGTTATTCTTGTACGAGGTGCCTACAATTGTTATAATGAAAGCAATGAATCAGCTACTGATGTTTGGAAGTGGACAAAGACAGCGGGATCCCCCACAACAAAAAAGGACATCCAACTTGAATCACATCAACATAGGACATTATTAGATTTTACGAAAAACAGCAAACATGAGGTCCATTCACGGAGGAAGAAGCATGACGTATGAGCTGGCCAATTATGAACATACTGTTGATTTGTGGAACATCACTCTGTCCCTCTGATTTGTGCTTTTTTATGTTACAAATCCTCCAGATTAGTTTTTAATGAATAAAAGCTGAAAACCCGCTCAGAAAGGGGGACCCAAGGAAATGCAAATGGGAAATGTGAGGCGGGCCCACGCCCCTGAGTATAATGCCTCAGACATGGACTTTATGGCCATTACAAGTCCCTAATTTGATTCAGCCTTACAATCCGGAACAATGAGGAACAAGCTTTTCTTTAAGGATGCCGGCTGGGTAAAACCCAGCCAACGGAAAGGTCAATCTGCATAGCAACATGGAGAAGATGCAAAAAACAAGCTACCTCAGACCCCTTGTGTGTCAGCTGAGAAAGAAAACATGACAATGCACACACCTATAGCCACTAGAATGGAAAAAGGACAGAAAAAATGTAGACCCAACTTTTAACCAGCCACTAAAAAACCCACTACATCACAATTAATGGGGCTATCTCACAGTGGAGGAGTCTATATAGAAGTGTAATATGTGAATCTCTTTGTAGCTAGTTAGAACATGATGGAAACTTGTTCCTCATCCTCACTACCAGGGCCATTTTAACAGCTTTTCCATGGGAACGCTCCCCAGTATACCCCAGCTGCAGGAAAGGAGCCAAGAGATGCAGGGTTTGAACGTGGGCTAGGGCGAGCCTCCATTAAACTGGTGATCCCAGCATGGCGGTAAACCTCTGTGTGTTTCACTCCTTCCTACTGTAAAAGCCTGGTTAAGGCGTCAGGCCTGGCTAGAAAAGAGACAGTCCCCTGCCCCTCCCTGGCTAAATACTGGACCTCCAACCTGATGTTACAGCAGCAAATGTTTCATTTTCATCCCAGTGCAAATGCTGGAACCATTAGGATCCTCAAAGACTTCTCACTCATACTGTTCATTCATTTCTCAAATGTAATTATAATGGATGTAATTGCATTTCACCCTGCACAGACTACCTCTATCAACAGCAAATGGTGCCTACCTTTCATTTTCTGTCATTACTTTGTCGACAGCACTGCTGAAAGCCACATCTGTGATGTCAGTCAAGTTTCAGACATTACGTCGTCGGAGTCGACCTGAGAGATAATGTTACACATGACAAAATGTTATTTTCCAGGGAGGTTCTTCTTTAATGATGAAATGTTTTTGATCTATCTATTCACAAATTCGTTTGTGAATTCGTTCTGTTTATAGACTGAGGAGACCTATTGTTTGTGTTCTCTAACTAGTTTCTACTTAAATATTTCAAGATAGTATTACAGAAAAGGTTGGCACTATGTGTTTAAAATCTACATCCTTATTTTATTTAAGTATAAGATAATCTAAGTGATGTTGTATAGCTTGTTTTTTGTCTCACCGGCAGTTTGGTGTCTCTGCAGCCGAAGGTTGGTCAGCAAGTTGGTTTCAAACACTGCACCCTCAAACTATTAACTGAACACATAACGATTAGTGCAAAATATAGTGCAGAATTTTATCGCAGTATATCCAGTTTCAGGAAATAAAGTCCAGGCTAACTTGCACATTTGATGATGTTGGATTAACTTTGTCAGTTTTATTTAATGGAAAATAAAATCTTGTTATGTCATGTTTGCAGTGTTTTCCTCCAGATTAAACAGTTCTGCAGATGGAAATATATGTTCAGGGCAGAAACGGATGAAACTTTATGTTCAACAACTTTTGGGATTTTTTTTATCATATAATACTTACCAAATCAGCAGCAGAGGACAGAGGACACGCTTTCTTTTCTGAAATTCCCCATTGAGATCTATTATATAGCAGAGTTTGTGCTGTCAAAGCCTCGGTGTTGTTTACCTTTGAAAGGCTGGCTGATCTTCTGGAAGGTTCTGGAAGGCGAAGCACTGCTAAAAGCTAACCGCTTCTTTCTAAAAGCTAACCGCTACCTTTTAAATGCTAACCGCTAGTTTGTGAATGCTAACCGCTAGTTTGTGAATGCTAACCGCTACTTTGTAAATGCTAACCGCTACTTTCTAAATGCTAACCGCTACTTTTTAAATGCTAACCGTTACTTTCTAAAAGCTAGCCGCTACTTTCTAAAAGCTAACCGCTACTTTTTAAATGCTAACCGTTACTTTCTAAAAGCTAACCGCTACTTTCTAAAAGCTAACCGTTTCTTTCTAAATGCTAACCGCTACTTTCTAAAAGCTCAGCGCTACTTTTTAAATGCTAGCCGCTTCTTTCTAAAAGCTAACCGCTACTTTCTAAAGGCTAACCGCTTCTTTCTAAATGCTAGCCGCTACTTTCTAAAAGCTAACCGCTACTTTCTAAAGGCTAACCGCTTCTTTCTAAAAGCTAGCCGCTACTTTCTAAAAGCTAACCGCTTCTTTCTAAAAGCTAACCGCTTCTTCCTAAAAGCTAGCCGCTACTTTCTAAAAGCTAACCGCTTCTTTCTAAAAGCTAACCGTTTCTTTCTAATAGCTAACCGCTACTTGCTAGCTGCGAACTGCTAACTTCGAACTTCAAGCTGATGACCATATTTGAGCTCATTCTGGTCATTTTGGTTTAATTTACAGAAATCTGCTCTGAGACCAGATACACAAGAGAGACGTCTCGTTCTGGTTTTCCTGGTTTTGGCCAATCCGTGGGACAGGGCCTCCTGCAGCTCACCTGTTGGGATAACTTCACCTGGACTTTCCTCCAAAACTCTGACTGTGACTCCATGTCAGAGTACTTACTCCACTCTTCTTTACGCATTTCACCCCCGTTCACCTCCACGGTGTCAGCCCTGCACACGTCCAGGAGGTGGATGAATTAAAGCAAGAAGAAACAAGCTAAATGCATCACATTACCAAGAAGGAAAGTCACACAACACAACTCAAAGGAATAAAGATGACCACATCTGCTGGGCTGTCCTCCCCGCTGCACCTTTACACTCCAGCTCACCTACTACACTTTATGGTGTGTTTGTGCTCATTATTATTCATTGTTATCATTATGAGTCAGATGAAATAACTTAACCTGTACGACCCCTCTGTGAGCTGGGACTTATAATGGAGGTCATTCACAGCCAGCATGTGACTTTGAGTTTTCTTTTTCTGTAGCAAATCGGATGCCGTTTCATGGCGCTTGGGTTTCTGCCTCCGTTGCTTCAGGCCCGGAAATGGAGGCGTATTTGGTGAAAAAAGATCTGTATTGAATTAGCTCCTTACTGTAAAGTCGACTGCCATTGAGCCGGAGACTCGTCAGGTCTCAGGCCAGCATGGTTTTTTCTCATCGGGTACAGATCCCAGACCTCGACCTCGACCTCATTGTTGTGCGGCCCCCTTTGTGTCACAGAAAGGTAAGCAAGGCATTCGCTTAGGGAAATCATGCAATTACATCAAACACGCAAGATTAAACGATGTTACGTCTGCAAGA
The DNA here is from genome assembly GCF_900963305.1 of Echeneis naucrates. Lineage (NCBI taxonomy): Eukaryota > Metazoa > Chordata > Actinopteri > Carangiformes > Echeneidae > Echeneis > Echeneis naucrates. The sequence goes on from NC_042514.1 coordinate 1,343,128, forward strand.
TTAAATCCATGCACATGAAATGAAACCTGAGATAAATGAGTTTATGAGCAGAATGCAGATTCCTAAACATTTTTAATGTGTTGTACTCATCAACACAACCACTTGTTCCACAAAAGAACACATAATTTAGAGAATATGCAAATTGAGCACATGATGTAAATGTTAAAATTCTGTATTTTGCTCTGCACTAACTTGTTCATTATAGACCTGTGTGGCCTTTGCGCAGGTCCACCTTACTTGACGTCAGAGATCACTTACTAAATAGGCAGCACATGGAGGTTTGGAGTGAGTGTTACTTGGCTAGGTTCGTCTGATTCGGGTTAGACCTCACGTTGTCAACCAGGTTTGAAATTATGCTGGTGTGCAAGTGGCGATCACAGTTCCAAGTGGCAGCTAGACTCCTAAATGCAGGTTTCAGTGAAAGGCAAAGCCACAATGGCACCTCATGCCCAGTCAGCCAGACCATTCCCTCACTTTTCCAACTTTTTTTTTTTTTTTTACTGAGAGAATCTGGCAGTGTAGGTTATGGTGACATGAAGAAAAATCTCCCAGTGGTATTATAAACAAAAAAATTAACTCTTCTGTTTTAACAACTGTGCAGTGAATGTAGCCTCAGAAGTTAAAAGTTAACAAGGAACATTTTTACACAATTTTCAGCATATATGATATCTGATAGTGGAGGTAAAGCCTAAAAGTGTGCATCTCCAAAACGGAACTGATGATATACAGATGCTTTATTTATGAAATAATACAGTTCCTCCAGGATATAAATATGTCCACCACACTTTTTTACTCAAACACACAGCACAAATGTATATTATCTGAGAGTTAAGAGCACAGGACTCTCCATTTGTAGCTTGAGCAGGTGCAAAATTGTGCAAAAAAAGTGTCTTCATTCAGAGTAGGTCAGCTAAAATAATTAAACCTGTAGCTCTTGGACTAGCTCAGATTTGAGTTAATATGGTTTTTTATTTCCAGTCAAAGACGGCAGAGCTAACTTGCAAAAGTGCCAAACTCTCTTATTTCAGTTTCTAAAAGAGGAACAGTTCCAGTTCTGTATTTGTCTTACAAGGCAGAAAAATCTACATGGTTTGTGCTGTTGCTTCACAGCAAGAAGGTTCTGGGTTTGAACTCTGGGCCTTGGCAAGTTTGCATTTTCCCCCTGTGCCTGTCGTAACTCTAAATTATCTCTATACGTCTCTGTAATTTGTAAATTAATTGATGGGTTTCAGACTCATGGAGGAAAAAATAACTTGTGCTGTTTGCTCTGTCTCTGTTTTCGAAAACATTGTGTCACAGTTCCAAAATGGTAAATAGGATTAAATGGGAGGAATAACTGATAAGATTCTTGTTACTCTCACAACTGGATGAGATCTTTACAGATCATTGATCAGGCAATAAAAGCCCTCTCAGGTGCACCTGTGACTACATGCACGCTCCAAATGTCAACCCACTGCGACCCCACCCTGCTGTTTGAGAGCTGCCATTCTGACACCTCCAGGTTGTCACTTGTCTGTCGGCCATCTTGGCTTTTGGAAACTAGCCGAAACTATATTGGAGCTGAGGAGTAGTTTCTCAGACTTCTTTTTACCACCAATCCAGTTGCCCCCTAATGGTCAGTAGGTCGAACTGAGGTTTAAGGATCTTAACATTGGATTCACTTTACAGCCCTGAAGCTCTGTCTCTGTCCACTGAGATGTAAAACTCTTATTTCCACTTTTAAGCTGCGGAGCTAAGTTTCAGCAAATGAGCCTTCAAGGTCATTGATTGTATGACTGAAATGGGCCTGAGCTCAGTTCGAACACCCATCCTTATATTTTAATTCCTTTATCGGTGCACAAGAATGAATTGTAACATGTGTTTGTCATTATTCAGTAAAAAACAATGGTTGATGAATCATTTCAAGGTGTCTGCTGGTAAGGAGTTTCAGTTTGATGCCCTAAAACTTCTTCCCTTTGAATTTCCTTTGTGGTCGCGCTGACACACATCCCTCAAGCACTGCACAGCGGTGACCTCACGTGAAGCGTCCCCAGCTTTGTATTTAAAGTTCAGCTGATGTCAGGTTACATCCCTCCCAAACACGCATGCAGTTTGACAGCCGACGTTAGTCAAGTAATTGTATCATCTGTGTCTCTCTGGATTTGATTTACACAAATTCAATGTGCAACGAATGTCAAAATTCACATCATTTGAACATTTAAAGATGACCCACGTAAACAGTTTGATATCAGGCAACACTCGCTTCGTATCAGTCAATAAAGGTGGTGTTTCAGAATAATTGCGTGATTCACTTACAGCAGCAGGTTGGATTTTGTCAAGTCCTGAAAATGACTATTAAAACTTGCAAAACCATAAATGACATATTTTACATCCTCATGACTCACTGCAACTTTTATAAGTAATTACTCATAAATTAGATATTGGGGAAACACTGTCTTCTAATAAAAAATATAATAAGGGAAACAGTGTGTTACAGTGTGTTTGTGCTGCAGCGTTCCTCAAGCAAAGAGGACACTTCATTTACAGTTGAGCAAATTATTTGGAGCCTTGAGCCAAGATTATATATCTGCGATGAAATGTCCTGTTTCCATGTGGTTTTGTCGCAGCTTGTGCCACCCAAACCCCAAACACGCATTTTTCCACATGGCTTGAGAAACACAAGTGACACACCAGTGTGAGAGTGGCTTAGAAAAACATCTCTGCCACCAAGTATGTGTGGCAGTGCTGTGAACACTGGAATAAATGCCCCTCAGAGGGTGTACTCTCCATAATAACGGCTCTGACGGTCGCATCAATAACAAAGAGGGTGATTTTAAAATTCAGATAATTACTATGATGATTGTTGTTATCTGCTAAAATGAAGCCAGCAGGAGAAACAAGCTGCCACATCGATTTCATTGGCTCAATATTTAGTGATGATGGCAAATTGTGTACGTGCCATTACAGCCGTTTCAACTGCTCAACAAAAACCCAGCGAAGTAAGAACCAGACAGCATCTCTTGTGGTCCAGAAAACAAAATATGTACAGAAATAGCTCCTGACCTAAGAGCGTCTTTCATATGTTCATTGGAATGGTTTTCCAGCTGAGACAATATGCCAAGAGAGCAATAAATTACACACGGGAAACAATCTGTGGAGCTTTTCTGTTCAATATACAAACGGCAGTGACGTGTGTTCACACATAGTGCAGCGTTGTTTAAACTGAAATCTCATCAGAGAAGAGTCATCTGTGTCCATGCCACCGTTTTTTGATGCTTGGAATCTCGGCTGTGATTTAATGATATCATGAAATGTCATGAGATGTTTCTGGAGATGACTCAACTTTTTCCACTTCTCAGTCATTTCAGTGTCTCCTCAGAAATCCTCTCACTACATTTTGGTTATGGAATTACAATAAAGTAAAAAAATACGTAAAAAAAATGCAAGTGCATGTTTTGGACTGGGCAATAAAACATTATTGTTCGTATGATATTCTACTTGTGGTCTCCTCGTCCTTTGTCTTTGGCTCAATGCATGACAGAGAGCTGAACAAAACAACAAAATTCTGACGCTCTGAGGAGAAAGTTATCCGTCACTCTGTTGCACCTGCATGACTTGATCCTCACGTGCTTCAAAAACACATACAGTGTGACGTATACTGGTTTTATAACGGGGATTCATCTGATATTTGAACTCCAATCCTGAAAACAGCGATTGGACGAACATAAATGATGATGTCACAGTCTTTGTCACATATCAATTCTTCTTCACTGCTCAGGAAACTGCACAGCAAGCTGAATTTAGAGCACTGATTTCACTAAATCATGGCTGCAGTTTAGATTTATTTAAGGCTATTTATATTTATTCCTAGATGCATTTTTAATGACCAACAAATTAGTTAAATACGAGAAACATTCTATGTGTTAGTTTACAGCTAGCACTGAAACTGAAGAAATCTGTCACTGTGTTTAAAATGAAAAATGATTCAGAAATAAAAAAAAATCTATCATTATGGAAATAAAATGGAAATTGAACTCTACTCACAAACCAGTTTTACTCTTGAGAAATCCTGCTAGTTTTCTTATATGTAAGTCAAATATTCTCATTCCAGTTAAATTTCATGGCTCGTTAAATCTGCCACCTAAATAAATTGGCCACAAAACTTAAAATGAAGAGGTCAGAGCTGACAGAACTTCCGGGGTAAAGTTCAGTGATGATCCTGGCGAGTGTGTACACGAGTCCTGACTAACGGTCGCTCTCCACCGAAGGTAAGCCTGTTATTGGCAGATGCGAAAGCCTTCAGAGCACTTATGTAAAAAGCATTAAAATTCCCCTCGCAATAAAACCGTTATTTATAGGACCATAACAGCCTTGTAGTTTGTCTTACGAAAACCCCAGAGGAGGAACCAAGACACTCAATCCTCCCATAGACACTCACTGCAAAGGCTACTGCAAACACATGGCCGCTCTGCTGCTTTGTATGATGTCCTGATGCAAACCAGTCAACTTGCTTCATTTGTTCTTTTTTTTTAGCCACATGAAAGCTACAAGAGCCATTGAAAATTAAGTGGATAAGACTTTGCGGCGAAGGCAGAGTGAGAAAAGGGAGGGAACAAAAGGATGGAGAAAATAGGTGCTCTCACTAACCCGTGTGATGTCATCGGGAAAAGCGTGTAACATTGTTAAACTATACAAAAAAAGACAAACTTGTGACACAACACTTGCGGCATTAAGGAAGAATGTGCCACTTCCTCGTTAAAATTCAAAATAAAGGAATTAGCAGTCAGAGAAAAATGTTTGTCGCGGACACAAAGTCGACAGAGTTCACCAGCTTGGTTGACATGTGAAGCGGCGCTCCCATGAGCCCCAGCATCCTCAGCTCCCACTCATTACAGGTACCTCAGAGTGTGAGTGGGATTTTCCAGTCCCAGTTGCTGAAAGGGGCAAACCCTCAATTAGTTCATATAAAGAGCTCAATGAGACTTCCTCTCGTCTTAAGTATGGGAAACAAAAGCATCTCTTCTGACGATAGCTGGCGTTGCGGCACCCCGCTGCCACAAAAAGCTGCAAAAGAGCACCAAGTCTGTTGTTTTTGGACACAATCTTGATGACAGGGCAAGCCCAGGTCTGGAAACTTGCACTTGAACGTATCAGAATTTTTTCATGGGCCTGCACACTCTGGGCGAGTGTCAGTAAGTGCATCAGATTTACAGGCGTCTCATGTGGAGGCTGATATTCTGTCCATTTTCAGCACGTTGTCATCACAGACGGACAGGTGATGTCACAGCTTCAGTTCCCGGTTTGTTCATTCGTTGGAAAGACGCCGGACTCTTCAAAGAGCTGAATAAACTAATATATGGATACAGTTTGACATCTCTGTCCCTGCTTCACAGGTCGGACAAGGTCGGGTCTAATGATTGGACGGGCAGAGTCAGCTGACTCAGTTCACCTGGCCCTCACTCGCTCTTCTACCTGCTGATTTTGTTATCACATCAACTTCTGCACATATTCCATTTATCCATGCACTTTATTTCCCAACGTTGCTGATTTCATTGTTCTCTTGTTTATCTATCTTATTTTTTATTTTTGAGAAATCACTGTCCTCTTTGTGACTTTTCATGGAATCGCTTCTTGTCGATTTCGCATGAAGAGACAAACAACGTTTCACATTTGGCCTGATAGTCAAAGGTGACTCCAGTATTCACACACTGATTCCACTTTTCTCAAAGTAAGAGCCGTAAAGGTCAAATCAAAAGAAGTGACATCTTCAGATCAAGAAGAGAGAAGAAGAAGGAAATTGTAATGCCCGCTGATGGTCAAAATGACCACGTCATCCTGAGGATGGAGTTCTGGATTGTGTCAAACTGTTAAAAGAGGAAAATGAATGGTTTAAAAAATGTGCATGTTCAGTCATCATCAGTAAATTCAGCTCCAATTTGCTCCTTTTTTGGAGTTTTGGAGGTTTAAATTTCCTTCACACTCTGTATTCTTTCTCTATCAGTCTGGTTTGCTCCGTAGCCTCCTGCTGTTGCTGGCTGATATAACACAATAGTATTTCCCAGTTCTTGAGAGGTTTTGAGTCTGTTGTTGTAGTGTCTGGTTGCTCTTTCCTGGGAAAATTCTGCATAGCAATTCCTCTATTTATTCCTGGGCATACAGGAATGAATAGAAGAGCTGGGTAATGATAATCACCGCGGCTAAGCAGAGGCAGAAGAAACGAGCACAAGCCCCGAGAGCTCAGACAAGCAGGGCGGCACAACAGTTCAATCAGGAGTGACGTCTTGGAGCCGCAGTGCAGAAACACCGACGGCTGGAACGCAACGATGAAGAGCTCAGACGAGAAAACAGCCGAGACAATAACGGGATTAGATTCCTACCACCAAAATAAAGACCTTACAGATCCCACTTATCGACGCTGTAGGATCTGCTATGCCTCAACCTGAATCCAAGTCTGACTTTTGGCTCTTGCGGCTTTAGTTTTTGTGACAGTGGTGCAGTGGTTAATGCGGCATGATGTTTTTGGCATTTCCCTGAGTTCCTCCCCAGCTTCCCTCCCCAGTCCTGAGACACGTGCATCAGGTCAGCTTTGGACTCTAAGGTGCCCGAATGTGTCCCTGTATACCAGATCAGACTGAGGACGTGTCCAGGATGTAACTCCCTCTCTGACCCTGCACTGAAGTCAGTTTGAGGGACTCTGGATTCTCTGGATCTAGGGAGGTGGTTAGCTCTGTCCTCAGTGGACACTGTGGCCTCATGCACTCTGGGTTACCTGGTGATTCTAAACTATCCACTGTCCAATGTCTCGAGATGTCCGCCCCTTGAAAAATAAGTCACCCGTCCAGGCTGAACCCTCCAATGGATTGAAAAATAAGTTCTTCCAAGTTACAGGCGACCCTTTGTGCTCTGTATCTGTGTTTCTGTCCTCCCGCTAACGTCAGCTGTGATTGGCTGCAGCACAATGAAGGATGGATGGATGCCTTTTTGCTGGATTTACAGTGTCAACATTTGTCAGTTGTGAAGCAGCTTTATACTCTTTGTTTGTCACAGTCATTCCCTGATGTGCGACCAAAGACAAAGAGCAATGCATGACTTCATTATGAAGTGCCAACATGAAGGGCAATGTCATATAAACTCCACCTTTGTTGCACAGTAAGAATTCACTGTAGAGTTATTGACTTTTGTTTTTATCCCATCGCACAGATCCTGCTCTGCTCCACACAGACACACACTTCTCCTCTGGATGGTATCGATCCAGTAAACATGGACGACGGCCTGATGGGGTATTCACTTTTCGGCACAGCAAATACTGCCACTCTGTGTTCCAAAACAGACGGTGCTGCCTGAGATCTAACAGTGTAGCTCTGCTCTTGGAGGAACCTGACGACTGCACACAATCATTCCACACAGAATAAAAAAAAAAAAAAAACTACTTTTGTTTCACATTAAAGTCTCTAGATCATTCCCGTTACACACTCAGTGGATCCTCAGTAAGGTGTCAAACACCACACCAGTCAAATAATTATATCAGCTGCAACCTGTTTTGACATAGTGTAATATAATTACACTGCAGCCTTTAAGGTTCTTCTGGACTGGACCTCTTTATTAGGGATTTTCTGAAACGCTTCATTTAACTTGAAAAGTGATACAGTCTTATACAGTGATATAATCTTTTTATATTTATATATTATATATATATATATATATATATTGTTTGAAAGATTATTCCACAAAGAGTAAAACGTGGATTCCTAAATATTCTGGTCTGATATTGTTATCAGACAATATGATCTGTTTGTATGATCTGTTTGGGATTACTTTGACTGGTCAGCCGGTTGCCTGGACTCAACCATCATCAGCTGAGTGGAGCCATGAAGCAGGTCTCAATGTCTCAATGTCAATCTGAACCAGTGCCACCCCCACACTCAGACTCATTAATGATTGTGTCTGAATGGTGGGGGGGGCACTAATTCAGCTGGCTGTGAATGCACCACACTGACACGTGTCACCAAGTCAGTTTTCCACTCATCCCTTTGCGCACAGATGGGTCAATGTGGTGCAGGAGAAGCTTCACCCGAATTTCTATTTGTGAGATTGCATGAAAACGAAATGACACTGATTGATTTGTGGTCCACTCATTCGGTCTGTGTGGAGTTTTTGCCTAATTCTGGAGGAAAAAGCAAAAAATCATCCCTTTTCCAGACATGAAGACGAAGATCAGTGGATCCTTTGAGCTTCACTGAAAGCTAAGTGGGTGTCTTTATTCCAGCTTTGTACAGCTCCATCAGGTCAACACGTCAGTCTCCCTGCAGCAGCGAAATGTGTGACCTGGTTTCTTAGAAGTCATTCATCTGCCAAAGTCGCTCCTCGGCTCTTAACGCGCAGCCTTTGAAAGCACCTTTGATTTCAGCTGCTGTGTCTAAAAAGTCCAAAGAAAGAGAAAAACATTTGGATTTTTGATAGCTCGCAGCTCGTATCTGGTTTCCCCCCAAAGCCCCGCTGACCGGAGCTTGTATCATCCAATTAATCCCTGGCATGACGCGCGCAGAGGCAGGTAGAGAAAACAGGCAGTTGGCGCGGAAGGAGGACCATTACGCAGGTTGTCATGACATCACCATGGGCTGGCTATAAAGCGCTGAGGACTCATACAGAGTTAGAGAAGCACTTGAGGAGCTTTGGAGTAAAGCACGGACTGTTTAACAGCTGACTGGCTGCTGATCCCGCCGAGCGCAGAGGAATCTCTTCCCGAACTCACCCACGCTTGGTCAAAATGAACTTGTCGTACTTGGTGGCGTGTGGACTTATGGTCACCCTGCTTTCTGTGAAGATGGGGGCAAAACCTTTATCTCAGGCACAGCAGAAGGTAAGAACTTATTCTTATGGCGGAGAAGTGAAGGCTGATGGGAGCTGAAGCTGCGTCAGGGATGAACAGCTGTTCTGTGGTTCAGCCGCCCGGGACTGTTTGTTTTACGCGTCATGTTTCATAATTTCAGTCATGCCCAGCATTTTCTTCACTCTCCGAATCTTACACTTCCAAGACATTTTCTAAAGAACATTTTACTCCTGAAGACACAGCATGTGTAGACATCAGCACCGCCCTGGTTTCTGCTCTCCAGCATCATGTCAGGTCTAGATCTTTAGCTCAAATTGAGATTAGGTGACACGAATCCAAAGACACTAAAGAATTAAAAAGCTCTGTTGCTTTTATAAGAAAAGACCTTCCAGGATGAAGATGTCCACGTTCAATCTTTTCCAGTTGTTTTCCAATTTTAACCCCGAGAGCTCAACGTCCTGTGCGTAATTCTCCCATGGAACCAATTGAATGGCACAGAAACACCACCAGCAACAACAATATTGATAATGATAATAATAATGATGATGATGATAATAATTTCACTGATTAGGTCAGGGCCAATGGAAGCACAGGAGTCGGATTCAGGCACCTGTCCTCTGTGGCTCATCTCTGAAACCTGACAATCATCAGAGCTGATGAATAAAAATCAAACTTCTTTTTTTTCTTTGTAGTTTGAATCGTGTTCATTGTTTTTTATTGTTTTCTCTGACCTAAACAACTACCCTGTCCGTCTCGGCCGTGAAGAAGCAGAAATAAACACAAAGAAATCTGGTTTCCTTCCTGGCCAGCGCAAGCGTGATTGGAAATGTTTAATTGCGCGCTAAATAGACGTTTAGTCAAAATCCGACGTCATTGTTCTGCTCAAACATGCACCAAACGTGTATTTCCATCATATCTCTTTTGCCTGAGGGAGACGGTTCTTTCTTTATCTCTGTTCCAGTCTCTTAGAAGTTTGCTGGGGGAGGAGCTGGCGGAGTTTCTGGAGTCGGAGGAGAAGGAGAGGCGGCTGGATGCTGTGCGCTCTCGGATACGGTTACTGAGGGATTTACGCGTGGACACCCGAGCCAAAGGGATGTGGGCTCGTCTCCTCAACGACCAGTCCGTGCCCAGGAAACACAAAACGGGCAACAAGAAAGGGGGCTCCACGCCGCGGAGTGGCTGCTTCGGGCACAAGATGGACAGGATAGGAACCATCAGCGGAATGGGCTGCTAGGCCGCCGGGAAGGTGAGTGTCCTTCACTTACAGCTGGAGCCTGACAGTCGGATACACAAACAGAGACAGGGGAGTGAAACTAAAGGAAGACAGGGTGTGAGGAAATGGATGGAGGGGAGAGAAGGATGGTGCAAAGGAAAGGTGGAACAGAAGGAAGAATGATACAGCCAAAATAAAAAATAAAAAAATTATCTGCAGCCTGAAAAGGACTACAGTGAGAGAAAAAGAAAGCGAGCTGCTTTCTGTGCCATCAAAGGTCTGTAACTTCTCGATGTAAAGATGCAGAGGAAAGAGGGAGGGAAGGAAAGGAGGAAGGAAGGGAGGGAAAGAGACAACAAGCAAGAAGGAAAACACGTTCAAGCAAAATTCCAGTTTTTCTTGGTTTCGGACAGTGATGACTGTCAGGTGAGTCATTCAAAGTCAAATGTCATGAACCACAGCCGCCTGACTCCTCCTCATCACAATACTGGACTGAGATGATTTGGTTGGTTTTCAGGACAGCAGGACAGTCCCACTTAGCCTGATGTTAACTGTTGTTTGGGAAGCAGCAAACAGTGTGTTTAGGAAGTTAACTGTTGTATTAACGTGGATCATCATGAGTGGCAGCATCTGCTCTGTGGAGAGAAAAGGGATATCTTGGGATTAAGGAAGGAGAGGACAGGGAGAGACGGAGGAAGGAAGCAGCACCCTGCGGTGGGCCGTGACCTTTCTGGGAAATCCGCTCTCTGACTTTGCAGAGAGCAGCAAACAGTCTGCGGCTGTGAGTGGAGTAATGAGGAAGCCATAGGTGGTGCACAATTAGTGCTCAGGCTTGAGGCCTTTTGTTGCGGTCGTGGCCAGCCGTGAGTTCCTGATGGGGGAGTGTGATGTTGTGACTAATGTTAATGAGTATGTGTGTTTTTCCTCTGTTGAGTCGGATCATTCCTCCCCGTGGAGCGTATCATAGTTTGTCAGAGGTGAAACGGTCGAGCGAAGAGTCACAGAGCAGAAAACCAACGAGTCCATGTGGAGATTCCCAGAGTGATCTGAGGAGAAGATGATGTGTTTATTGTGTTTTCTCTGAAGGCTCCGTCTAACCTTCCTCCTCCTCCTTGTCCTCATGTCTCTCCCCAGATCTCTGGACGATTGGTTTGGACACCACAAAGTTGTCCTCAACTGAGGAGAGGAAAAAAGAAAAAACTCATCAAGGGACAGATTTTCGGTACGAAAGTCACCATGACCAGCATAAACAAGGACTGAGACGACAACGCTCCAATATATATGTGTGTGTGTATGTATATATATATATATATATATACACACACACACACACACATGTATATATGTGTGTATATATATATATATATATATATATATAACACCACATATACATAAGACATAAGCAGGTATATATACATACATGTATACTTTAGAAAATGGTCAATGGATGCATACGACAAAATGGCAGGCAAAGGTGTAAAAACTACAAACTGCAAAAGCTGTATATTGTTGCTGCTGCTGTACATTCATGTACTTCATCCTCCCCCTGCATAAATGTATTTATGTTTAAAAAAACTATTTATATGTTTATAAAAAAGAGATATTTATAAATATGAGTTTTATTTATGTAACATTTTGAAAATGGACGCAAACTGCAGGTCAATTCTGTTTGTAACTTTTTTTTTTCTTTTGTCTCAAATCGTTGTAAATGTTTTCAAAAATGATAAAAAAGAACTTTCCATGTGCACTTAAATGCGTCTTCTCTGTCTGGGTTTTTATATCTCTGTGGATTTGGTCCCTCTCAGTGACTGAGTGTTTTCTGATGGCTCTCAGGGGAAAAGGAGCTGAAACCATTTCTGCACAGGGCAGGTTTTGAGAGCAAGTAAAGGTTTTACACCACATCTACCCATCCATTATCCATCCTTCTGTGGACTGAGGATCATCTCAGACTAAAACCATCAAGCTGAGGTCTTTTCATACGATACGACTCGGTTGTTCTGGAGAGTTCACTTCTTTTTCCCCAAACTGGACTTGAAGCAGCTGGAGATGGAGCCTGAGGTGAAACGTTTACAGCAATGAGCTTTAATCAACACAAAGTGTCGTACAAACACCACATCCTGCCATCACACTGTGACCTGCAGGGACCAAAGGACGATCACAGGAAGTCCGCGAGTCTCACAAATCAGATGCATGTTCATGTTCATCAGACCCAGAGGAAGAAGCTGAACAGATGAAGAGAGTCTTTGAGAATGGAAGGTTTTCAGATTATTTTGAGCTATTTCAGCAGCTTTACAATACTGATTATTTTGTTGCATGTCTGTACTTATATGGCAGAGTTTCTGAAATGAAAGGCATGAAATAAAACATCATTTAGATAATTAAGTTAATTAGGTTGAAGAACACAACTTTAAAAAGTTTTTTTATGTTGATTAAAATGACTCTTTCTTGTGAACGGGTCAGTGAAAAACCTGACACAGCTAGAGAAGCCAATTAACTGTGGGAGTCCATGATGTGGTGTTAATGGTTATCTGCAACTATTAAAGCTCCGAGCTACATTTACACTCTAAAACACAAAAGCAACACAAACACCTCAAATAGTTGGTGTGACCACTGAACAGTAGTCACAAAGCCCTGACAGGAGAGAGGAGACAGAATGGACAATAATGATAAGACCTGTCAGACTCAAATGAAAAGAGTCCTCCAACGGGAAAGTTGCTAAATGTACCAGAGCGGCACCAGCGCTCCACACTGTGAGCTTCACAAAGTCCATATCTGTTAAATCCATTAAAAGTTAAAGCACCAAAGGGCAGCGAACAAAGTTAAACCACCTTGGGAGAAAACACAAACTCATATAAGAGCTGTAAAGTCTGGCAATTGGTCTGAATGGCTGCATAACAGAAGGGTAACGTGGGTAATATTTTATGGGGCAGGTTTCTCACACACGGTGCAGACACAATAAAACCTTGAGGTTTTATGTCCCTTTCCTGCAAATCTGAAATATCTCCAGTCATAAATGTATTTTAATACCATAAATCTCTTATATGATCATATTGAGTGATTTCTGTGCTTTTACTGCATTTTGTAAATCCAATAGATAATTTTGAGCCCTATTTTTGAAGCGTTAATTGATTTATAAAATGCATGTTATACAAATGTATTATTATTTTAGTGTGTTTAGACTTCCTTTACTTCCCATTCCATGAGTAGATCTGCTACTTTTCTCTTATAGATGGATATTCATGTTTGTTTCTGCTCATCACTTGAGTATGTTCCACTGCTGCTCTTCTTTTAGACTCTCTGAAGCTCAATAAACACACCATAAAAACATTTTAGTAATTACCTCCATTAACAGGGAGGCAGATGCAGTCAAAGGAAGCATCTTCAGAAACATTATTAAGGATTTACCGCTGCGTGTTTAAATATAACAGTGGAACGCTTTGGGTGGTTTTCTTTCAGTAAAAATTGAATTTTCTGATGATAAAGGAAATCCCTTCTGACCTCACATACAATGCATTCATTGTTTTCTATTCATCGGATTCACTCATTTTAATCCAGCAGCAAACGGCAGGTACAGACAAGGCGGGAAGGAGGGGGCGTTCTGAGGAGAGGAATTGGTTTGTTCAGCTTACGAATTCAGCGCAGTTCATTTGAAAAAACAGCGGGATGATAGTATAATTAAATGAACGACTAGAAAAAGGTCTGCTGTCCCAAATGGGTTCATTCTCATATCCAATAAATAATAAAACACACCTGAAATAGGCTAATTTGCTGTACAGAGCACAGTGAATCAGGTACATGACCTCAGGTACGACTCAGGCGGGGTCCGGCTCATCTCTTTTGGGGCTCTGAAAAGATAAGTACACATTAATGGCTGGACAATGGCCTGCACTGTACTTGGGATGTTAAATCTTTTCTTATTTTAACATTGTTTTCTGTGTTGTTGCCTCACTGTAAATTCATTATTTTGTAGTTTCCATCTTTATAACTGTATGAGTATTCAGATCAATACATACTGAAATAATTTTGTGTGCATGTACCTTGTTCCTAGTATATGTTTCCCTGTTAGTGTCCTGTGAGGATGATGAAACGGACCCCTTTTTATTTCTGCTCGAGTGGCTGTCACCTGAAAATGTGCTTGTTGCACCATACAGTCAGATTTGCCCAAAAAGAGCAAGACTTCCTCTCAACACCAGGTTCAATCCACAGCTCAAAGACAGAGATGCTGGAAGAGAACATGATGGAGATGAATGTGCGTCTTCATGCACACGAGTGCTGCTTGGAAGTCTGAAGAGACATTCATTGGAAAGACCTTTCTCACAGCACTTCGAGCAATGACAGGATGTTGAAATGTTTTTTCATCTCTTCTGTCCTCATCATGCATTCACAGATTAAATTATTCAGAGTTCATTTTGAGAGCAATTCCATATTCACCTATCAAAGGAAGTCCCATCCCACCACAGTTCATGATCCACAAAATACTTTATACACCCAACACTTGATTATCAGCAGCATGGAGATCTCCATTGTTATAAATTCAATGAGATTGAACGATATATTTTTTTTTCCAGCTGGTGCCGTTTGAAATAAGTCAGGGATGTAAAATGCAATGCTGCCTCTGTGTGGTGTTGAAGGTTAATTACTTACATGTGCTGCTCAGTGTCTTCTGGGAATCTGCTGATTGGACAAAGCCTTGAGGCCACGCCCTCATATAAATTCAAAAACAGAAAGACTAAATCAGATTAGATTAGATTATGATAGATAGATAAATAAATAAGTAGATACACAAATATAAAACTGTTTGGTATTATGTTTAATGCTTTATGTAAAATTGTACGTAAGGATCACAAAGAGCTACACAAAAATACTAAATGGACGTTGTTATCAAATATTCCAATGTCCATATTAAAACCATTATATTTTAGAAGACAGGTGCTTCTAATGTTCAGGAAACTTGATGTACATCATCATTACTTTTTACTCAATAATGGATAAACATTTTTCATATTTTCCTGGTGTATAAATATTAAAGTTGGATTAGAAGAAAAGGGAATAAAAATGGAAACAAAGTGTGATTGATTGTGCTTATTTGGTGTTATATTACCTGATCTCCATGTCCTCCTGGTTTGGCTGTGCTCCACGTGGTCGTCCGCACACACACGTGGTTGACGGTTGATAGCAACTGGCCCAGACCACGTGGTTCATATAAACAGCTGCATGGAGCATAAAGCCTCCACAGAGAGGGACCAATACAACACACAACACAAAACGTTCAACACGGCCTCGGGTTAAAAACAAAAAATAATAATAGGCCTTTATAAGAGCAGCATTTCTGAAAAAAAGTTATAAATGACAAATCCAGTTTGACATTTTCACGTAAAATTATGGTTAATAGTTCAACAAAAAAAAGAATATTCGAATTAATTCGCGCTAAAGAAAATGTTATTTTATTTTTATTCATTTAAAAAAACCTGTGATTTAAAATAATAATAATTAAAAAAAAAAAAAGTAAAAAGTAAAACTACGTCAGCTGTCCGAGCGAGTGAGCGACGCGCGGGCACGATATTTAAAGACGATAAACTCTCTGGGCTGCGATTGGCCGAGCGCGCCGTGTGGGCGTGTCGGCGTGCACGCGCAGATCGGTGGAGTAAGCGGCGCCTCCCGGCTTCCGTCAGTCTTTCCTGTCCAATGTCCCACCGAGGCGGCCGAGCCACGTGCGTCTGAGAGCCATTTCGACCGTCGTCTGCGAACAGTCCGTTTTCTCTTTGTGCTGAAACACACGGCAGCACCATGGTGAAATTAGCCAAGGTAAGACAACACGTCTATTCCCGCTGCTTGGGGATTTTCTCTGTTTTTTGGAGTGGGGGGGGGGGGGGGTAAAAAAATGGTTTCCAGCCGGAGGCCTCCGCAGATAAGTTGGTGCGTTTGTGGAGGAAAATGAAAAAAATCGAAATGGCTGGGGCGGTGACACCGATACTTAACATCTCCATTTCATACTCAAATTCCCCTTCTCTTAATGGTCATGGTGCTTCTGTGCCGGCGGCCGGCTGGAGGGGGTCGGATCGTCCTCATGAACGTTTCTTCTCCGTGGAGAGCAGCCATGTTGGTGCTGCTGCTCCGGCCTGCTAACGTTAGCTCACTACGCAAGACGGCGTTCAGTCGATTTTCAAGCACGGTGAATAAAGGCAACGTTAACCACAGCTCGATTTGGGAAATTTTAACAGATAGTTATTAAATACAGGACAAGAACCGAAAGGTTTATGTCCACCCCCCCTTCCATCTGTGCTAGCACGTAGTTGGTTAGCCGTTAGCATTAGCACGCTGGTTGACGGTTCGAGTGTAGCTCGAAGCTAATCCCCCTCCGAGCTGTTAGCATGCTAATTAATTAGTTTTTCTTTTCCTCCGCCGGTGTGGAAAGTTGGAGTAGGAGCCTGTTGGTCTGCTCTCGTTAACGTCGTGTTTTAAAATGCTCGAAACGTTAAAAAATTAAAATAAAAAAATAAAATTGACCCCAACGTGTCAGACGTCCACTTCCTGTGCTCCACGTGGGTTGTGCGCCTGCTCCGAGACGCACGAGGTGACAAACCAAAGGCAGGTTAGCGCCATGGCTGTCTTCCTTTAACCTGGTTCCTGCAGCCAACCCTGATCGACTGATAAAATCACCGCAGCCTTCATCTTTCACGGGGCCTTATTTGTTTTGTTTTATTTCTTTTAAGCATCACATGGTGAACCAACCCCCCCCCCCCCCCTTGGGAAAAAAAAAAACGTGAGCCAGCATGCATGGATTGCTTTACATCCAAATCTTATTCAGAGGATAGGCACATGCTTTGAATGTAAATATAATCTTTTTTTATTTTCATATTGCTCCTTTTGTTGCAGGCAGCGAATAAGACTGCAGCCCAGAAGAAAAAGGCCCCACCGCCTAAAGAAGTGGAGGAGGAATCTAGTGAAGAGGAAAGCAGTGAGGAGGAAGAGGTACATTATGTTTGGCTGCAGTCGTTAATCTTTGTGTTTGCTCCCGTTGAGTAGCTTGACAGTATGTTATATCTACGATAGACTCCTCCACCTAAAGCCGTGAAGAAAGCCACACCAGCTAAAGCCGGCCCTGTTAAGAACGGCACTGCTGCCAAGAAAGCAGAAAGTGAAGACGACGATGATGATTCTGGTAAATAATGATTTTGAGATAAGAATTTGTTTTTTTTGTAACAGCTCACAAGTGCTGGTGACACTCAACTATTGCATTTCAACCTCTTACAAAGTCAGATTATTAGGAGGAAAATTGATCAGTGCATGTTTTTGGGGGAAACTGGGTTTGTAGTACTTTTACACGGGTGCTGAACTAGATATGATCACAATTGCTCCACGTTATTGTCTGAAAATGGACTAGTCCACCATTTCATTTTCACTGTGAACAACTGTGTTCAGTGATAGTACAGTGTAAGGATGCAGGGAATCTTTTTTTATCATTGAGGTTTTTGGTTTTGTCACTTGCAGAGGAGGAGTCTGAAGAGGAGGCCCCCCCAGCAAAAAAGACCCCTGCAAAAGCTACACCAGCCAAGGCAGCCCCCGCAAAGACTGAGGAGTCTGACGACGATGAAGATGATGATGATGGTATGACTTGAATATAGAAAACTTTTGTGGTACTGGATTTTTGTTTGCATTAAGTGTTTGTAAGAAATGACTAAAGCCCTGTTGCGTGATATCTGTAATAAAGTTAATGAAATCGTTTCAGTGTGCCTAATGTTTACATCATAAGTGAACATATCCACACACCCTCCATTTCTTGGCATGCATGTGTTGTTCAGTACTCATGTGTGTTATGTACGGAGGAAAAATAAATGCAGTGCTATGTCTTCGGTGCCGGTGTGTGTTATTGTCTGCCGGTTCTATCCTCAATCGCTGCAACACTCTGCTCTTTAGTGGCCATTGGTGTCTAAAGAGTTTTTTTTTTCTCTCTCTCACAAAGATAAACTAACATGAAATTCTTTACTTTGTCCAGATGAGTCAGAAGAAGAGGCCCCACCACCCAAAAAGGCAGGAAAGGCTGCAGCTAAACCTGCTGCCAAACCTCCAGTGAAGGCCAAACCTGCAAAGGAGTCCTCTGAAGATGAGGATGATGATGAGGATTCAGAGGAAGAGGCACCCCCTCCCAAAAAGGCTACTCCTGCAAAACCAGCTGCCAAGAAAGTTGCTAAGGCCAAGCCTGCCAAGGAGGAATCTGATGATGATGAAGACGACGATGATGATGAAGAGGGTTAGTTCAAATCCCTGGTTTGTTTATTTTGGTAATACTACGTTGGTGTGATTCTGGACCTGGAAACCAGCTGTGACTGCATGATGATCAACAAGGGACTTAATACTGATCTCGTATGATGTCACCTTTTTACTGTCTGATTTGGTCGTCATTTTAATGATGTCATGACGACCACCTGACACAGCTGACCATATTTATGCATTTTAGATTCGGAGGAGGAGATGGATACGACTCCTGCTCCACCAGCTGCCAAGGGAAAGAAAGCAGGCATGGTCAAGGCCAAGGAGGAGTCTGAAGAGGAGGAGGAGGATGACGATGACGACGAGGAGGATGATGATGATGATGATGATGAGGAAGAAGATGGTGAGTTTTTCCACATTGATCAGACATTTTTATATATGTGATCTGGCTGTTTGTATTTTGGCTTGAATTGGTTGCAGTCTCAGAATTAATCAGTGAAACTCTTGTGTTGCAACAGAAACCCCAGTGACCCCAGGAAAGAGGAAGGCTGATAACAAGAAAGACACACCACCTGCCAAAAAGGCCAAGTCAGAAGGTGAAGGTAAGGATAAGTACAATAACCGCCAAGCCAAGTTTCCACTCGTTATGATGACAACAAGGGACTTAATACTGATGTGTGATGTCACCTTATTACTCTGACTCAGTTAGTCAATGTGGCTAATTTAAAGATATTTTAAACATGTAATAATGTGACTTGTTTGCTCTAATTTTTCAGGGTTCTGTCTGTTTGTTGGAAACTTGAATTCCAACAAAGATTTTGAAGAAATCAAATCAGCTCTGAGGAAATTCTTCTCCAAGAACAGCCTTGAGGTTGCTGATGTTCGGTTAGGAGGCTCTAAGTAAGGATTCCTTAAAATACATTAAGAATTTATAGCTGAACAGTTAAAATTAACTCTGGGTTTAATTATTAGATGGCAAAGTCTGACTATTCCTGTTAATTCACATTGAGTAGTGAAGTACAGTAGAAAGGATATGCAGATTTTTTTATTTTATTTTTACAAGAATATGTAATTTTTTTTCTCTGACTTGCCACGGCAGGAAATTTGGCTATGTGGACTTTTCCTCAGAGGAGGACATGCAGAAGGCCCTGGAGCTCAATGGCAAAAAGGTCATGGGTCAGGAGCTGAAGCTGGACAAGGCCCGCAGCAAAGACAGTTCACAGGAGGGCAAGAAAGGTAATGGACACAATGGTTTAAAAGTCAGTCTGCATTTATGGGCTGTCAGCTGAGACGGTTTAAAGACTGTCCTAGAAGAGCAAACTCTGTCCCATTACCTGTACTTATGGTAGCTTCTGTCCCACAGAGAGAGATGCAAGGACATTGTTTGTAAAAAATCTTCCCTTCTCTGCAACTGCTGATGACCTGAGGGAGGTCTTTGAAGATGCAGTTGATGTCAGACTACCTCCAGGCCAGAACGGTTCAAACAGAGGGTAAGAATAAAATTCCTGTAGGAGACTGACCTCATCAGCATTTTAAAACTCATCTTGAAGGGTGTAATTGAGTCTAGATGAATAATTCTTTCTCTGTTGACAGCATTGCCTACATTGAGTTCAAAACGGAGGCTGAAGCAGAGAAGATGCTGGAGGAAGCCCAGGGAGCTGATGTACAAGGGAGGTCCATCATTGTTGACTATGTTGGAGAGAAGAGCCAGAAGGGGGCAAAGACTGCAGGTAAACTTCAACTCTGACATCTTAAATATTTGAGACTGGTACTGGGATAATGGACAGATCAGTATAGTCCTGCAGTGAAGAATAAAAGATCATCAGTTTACAGGCATCATGATGCAATCGCTGTAAAACAGTTAGGCATTAGGTAAGAAGAGCCACTATGGGTACTGAATACTAATGTGTTGCATAGAATTTACGTGTGCTTGATTGTGAGCAGAAAAGTTCTTAAATCTCCTACTTATACCAAATGTGGAAAAGTGTCATTGAGCCTCAGAATTCACAGAAGGACATTTGAAATGCGGCCAAGCAAACACTTTGTTTTGGATAACGATTTCAGGTGGCGAAGTATTGATCTGGTCCACAATCAAAGAAATTTTGTCTCATGAGATTCTTTTCTCCTGTAGGAGGAGGAGGAGCAGGAGCAGCCAGTAAGACTCTGGTAGTGAATAATCTCGCCTTCAGCGCCACAGAGGAAGCTTTACAATCTGCCTTTGAGAAGGCCGTGTCTATAAGAATCCCACAGAAAGACGGCAGAGCTAAAGGGTGAGTATCTGTGGACTGAACATGCTCATCCTCCTCTGGATTAAAATTAAATCGGTATCATACTTTGCATTAAATCTCAAACCACTACACCTTCTCATGAGCTCCACTTGATCTGACCCATGATTCTGCATGGATTCGCACGAGAAGCAGAGCGAGTGCACAGGTAGAACGGGCTCACCCTCCTCTCAATGGGTGGTGCCAATGTCTGCTGTGCAACAGCTAAAACTGTCTGGGGAATCATTTGAGTGAAATTGGTTAGGTGCTGTAAAATTCATCAGTAAATGATGCTTTTAGGTGAACTCTCTTTTCTTTTTTTTTCTTTTTTTTTCTCTCCATAGTTTTGCATTTGTGGAGTTTGAGAGCACAGATGATGCTAAGGAAGCCATGGAAAACCTCAACAATACGGAAATTGAGGGTCGGTCAATCAGGCTGGAGTTCAGCCAGAACAGTGGCGGCAGAGACAGTGGAAGAGGAAACTCAGGTGCTTTTTCAAACTATAATCCCAAATTGAATTGGCCAGATGTGATGAAAACTTGAAATCTCCTGAAATTCTGTGAGGATTTAAAGATAGTCAAGTCCTGATCTGGTCTGAATAAAATTCAAATGGGATGTTTTGAATAAAATCTGAGCCCGGAAAAGATTTGATGGCTTTTTTTTTTTCCTTTAAATCCAGGTCCAACAAAAACCCTCTTTGTGAAGGGACTGTCTGAGGACACAACTGATCAGACTCTTAGAGAAGCCTTTGAGGGCGCCGTGGGAGCCAGAATAGTCACAGACAGAGACACAGGCTCATCAAAGGGGTAAGTAAGAGCCGTTATTCCACCATCTGGCTGTTGATGCTTCTCGTGAGCACCGATCTGTCCACTAGTGGCAGCGTTTGGATTCGCATGAGAAGTAGAGCGAACTCGCAGTTAAACAGGCAGCTACCTTGGTGGCAGTTGCCCATGTCTGATGTGAAACAGCAACTATTTTTCTGTTGTTGGTGAAAACAAACCACGATAGTTTTTTCTTCTTTAGTTTACATGTTAGTTTTAGTGAAGGATACATTAACCCTCCTTTGTCTCGGTCTGCAGCTTTGGCTTCGTGGACTTCGACAACGAAGATGACTGCAAGGCAGCTAAGGAGGCAATGGAGGACGGTGAGATCGATGGCAGCAAGGTGACCCTGGACTACGCCAAACCCAAAGGCGACGGAGGCTTCCGTGGAGGCAGAGGTGGTGGCGGCGGCAGAGGAGGCCGCGGTGGGTTTGGGTTCGGTGGATTCGGTGGCCGCGGCGGTGGCGGTAGAGGAGGAGGAAGGGGAGGACCGCGTGGAGGACGTGGTGGTGGACGTGGAGGCGGACGTGGTGGCTTTGGAGGTAAAGGAAACATTTGGTTCTAAAATTGCTCAATGTACGATCTGTCAGTCCTGCTGGCAGTTCAGGAAATTCTATTGACGTAACTGTTAAATGAAATGCTCGCTCACTCGCTCGCTCTGCTGCTGTTTTTATTAAATAAACCTCGTTTATTTAATTTCAGGTGGAAGAGGCGGCGGTGGATTCGGATCCAAACCCCAGGGGAAGAAAATCAAGTTTGATGACTAAGTCCTTGGTCTGTTTTACCTTTTGAATGGACTCTGGTTTCATCAATCTACAGAGCTTTTGGACATTCCAGAAAGCGTCATATTTAACTGTTAACGGGCATTTTAGCCCTTTATTTAGATCCTTCAACTGTTCCCCATCCTTGTGTGCCAGAATGGTACTTTTGACCCTCTCAGCTCAAGGACTCTGTGCAAGTACTGAATGTCCTGAATGCAAACCTGCACCTCTCACCCTCTTTAGCTTACTTGCTTTTCAGAAGGAGTAAAATGAAATGGGTCTGGCAAACAAGTTTGCTGTGAAAGAAAGAAATGCGCGTCTTTGTCAGATACATTGTGTAAATTTAAACAGTTTGTATGATTTAATTTTACCTTTTGTAAAAAAACAAACAAAACAAATACACTTGTATCCATGTTTTTGTTTTTATTTTGTCATTTAGTTTGCTTTAGATGCCAAGTTTTACTGTAATGTGCAAAGCATATTTTGATAGGTTTGAGAGTTGGCTTGAGTGACGAAGCTGTTGTCATGTTTTGTTTTTCGGTGGGGCACAGTCAGTGAGTCAGGATGAATGACTTATCTATGTAACATAAAATATTTGTAGTGCATTGACTAATTTTCCCATCTGAGAATCTGACGATTTTCATGTGATTGAATAAAACCTTGTAGGTGGTGATTTTTTAAATGTCTCTCTTCATTACACTCCAGATCTGAGTCATCTGACTTTCGGATTGACTTTACTTCAAATCTGTCAGCTCTGAGATAACGGCCGAACTGAATTGACTCTGGTTGTTGAAGTGGGGGGGGGGCACGGGTTCACAGCAGGAAGACTCTGGTTCCCTCAAGCTTCCTCCCACAGAGTCCAAAGAATCACAATGGTTGAATTTCTACACTATAAACATGTATTTATGCAGCACCAAGTCATAAAGTTACATGAAGGCACTTTACAGATAGAGCAGGTCCAGACCAACAGCTCCCCCATGAGCAGGAGAAACTTCCTTTAAGGGGGGTGGGGGCCTGCTGGTCTGAGAGACGTGGGGGCCAAAGTTGGGTAGAGTAGTGAAAGAATGAGAGCAATATATTTTATATATACCTTAGGGGGGGTCTGCAACTGAAGGGACATTTTACCAATTGCAAAAAAAACAATCTTTGTTCACATCAACAGACGGACAAATGATCTGAAAATGGTTCAGCCGTCTGCTGGATGTCAAACCGTTCACCAGGTGGCAGCATCAGTCAGCAGTCAGGAGGGGGAACTGCTGGACACTGAACCTTCAGCTGTGTGAGCTTTTCTGGGGGGGGGGGCACAGGTCTGAAACATGGAACCCCCCTCAGTGTCAATGATTGTTATTATGGACCTACTGGATGCTCAGTCAGTGGAGGGAGGCCTGACCCCTGAGCTGCCCCCCACCCTCACTAGGTGTCTCATCTCAGTGACAGAACTGATTTGGAGGTGGGGGGGCTCAGTGTCAGCTGAACGGGGGCCTTTGTTTGTGAAGGTGGAAGGTGCTGATGATGGCCCCAGTGAATACCTCCATTTACAGAGCTGTTGCCCCCCCCCCCCCCCCCCCCCCCCCTGCGGCGTTGTGTCTTCCTACCTGAGTTCAGCTGCTGTTATCTGCTCGTTCTTATTAATCCGTCTAACTGAGGATAAAGAAAACAGTTTCATTCTGGAGTCAATCATCCATTTGAAGAGCGCAGAGATTCAGACTTCACCTCATTTGTTTGTGGGCTGCCCCCCCCTCCTTTAAAGGTACTATACTGCTCACAATGGATCTTTGTCAGCTACCTGGTGTCCTATAGCACCAAGTCATTCGGGGGGGGGGCTGGCTGCACCGCCTTCATCTGGACTCAAACAATAATGAAGTTTCTTCACATTTGCTGAATTTACTGAGCTGAGTCGGTAGCTGAGCTTCTCTCCGGTTCAAGTCCAGATCATAAAACTTAATATTAATTTAATATATTAATAATTTTATATTATCTTATTTTTGTTCACACAACTCTGTAAAAACATGTTTTTATTACATTTAGTTTTTTTTAAGTCAAATTTGATTAACAATATTGTTTTTTAGTTCTGTTTTTGTTGTGATTTAATCCATAATATTTTAAACTAACTTCTTTGTGTGACTATGTTCTTAAAATGTTTGCTTTTCATTTTGGTTTTTTCAAGTTCTTTCTGTCACTGCAATAAAATCTGCACTCTGGACTAATTTCATTAAAATTTTTGTGGTCTACTGGAACGTTTTTCTTGTCATCATTTTCTATTATTATTTTTTAGCACTTCTACTCTTTGTTTCTATTCTTGTATTTCATCTATACCTGTGCCTGCTGATGTAACGACAAATTTCCCATAAGTGGGATGAATAAAGAGCAATCTTATCTTTTTGCCTTTTATGAGGTTCATGTGACATAAACCATCTATGTATATTCTTCTTTATGTGTTTTATGATAATCATTCATAGAAACTGGGGGGTTTGGGGTTAGAGTCCGGTCCTGATTGGATTCAGGACTGGGCACCACAGATCAGAAGAGTCTGAGGTAAAATGAATCATCCCAGCAGTGTGCGGTGGTGATAACTAAATCAGGTGTGAAGAGGTAAGACAACTCCCACAGAGTATTTATTTACAGTTTCTTTGGAAAGGAAACTCCTAGTTTTCTTTTCATCGTCAGTTCCATAAAAGTTGATCAGTTCTTTCAAAATCCTCCATAAAGTTTAGAGTTTACAGAACACAATGTGTCTGGTAAAAGGCCACCAAAACACTGATTTCCAAAGGTTGTTGTCAAATCTCTTTTATTGCCTGAATGTGAAACCTGAATGTGTGGTTCCTCTATAAAACAGTCCTCGGCTGAGCCGACAGCAGGCCGCTCTTTCCCACGTCGGCCCGCCTGTCGTGGAGTCGGAGATGTTTCTCCAGACGGCCCTTTGAAGATCGTGGAGGGTGAGCGTGAAAAGCTCACAGCTCCTTTCAGCCGACCGACTGAGCACAGTGACTTCAAAAGGTTCCTCTAATTAGTGTCAGTAAACAGGCAGAGTGTGTACACACTCACAGATATTATCACTGAAGTGAGACATTTAGGTGAGACGGCCGCTGATGAGTCAGTTTACATTTCAACTGTGTGCAGATATTTGCAACACGAAACAAGAGCATAAATTAAACCTCCTGATCGACTCTAATGTCTGCTGTCTGGGTTTTACATCTACTGTCAGGTTTGATATGCAGAACTTTAAGGATCACCAAATCTTTCTTTTAAATAGGAACTTTCATCAACTGTTGAGGAACAAACGTTAAAAGCCGAAAACACTTCCACACAATGTATTTCAACCGAAACTAAACCTGAATAATTTCATGAGAACAAACACGCACACACATTCTGACACCATTCTCTGATTTCTGCAATGCTGATTTGGGGACCAGAAACTGGATCAAAATCACATTGTGTCAGGAAAGATTCTTTCTTCAGACTCTGGTCTGGTCTGGCATGAACAGACTCAACGTTCATCAGGAAAGTTGTTTCCTTCCTGTTGGTGGAGAAGACAGGGAGGAAGAAATGGATCTGGAGGCTGCATCATGGGGCCATCAGGAGGAGGAGCCTCACCTTTCCTACCTGCAGCCTTCAGGAAAAGAACGACGTTGACTGAAACAACATTTCTGTTAAATCACACTGTTAACACGTAATACAGGGTTCAAACCTGCACTTTATATTTAACCTCATGGTTTCTGCCTTTCAGTCATAGTTTGGGCTGTCATTTTTTCCGTCGGTTGGGCCTCCTTCATCCTTCCCCCACGGTGGTTGAACACTCATTCAAAAGTTGACACTTTCACACAGTCTGCTGCAGATGTCCAAAAGCCACACTCTCAGCTGCATGATGCAGTCAATGACAAATAACGCTCCAAACTCATTTCCACACAGAAACTTTCTCGTGTCTATGAAAGAATTAGATCTTTACGTTCTTTCTCACCATTGTTGTGTTTACTTTTGTGGTTTTGTTAAAGGTAGGCCCGTTCTCTGTCGGGTCATGTTGCATAAACTTCACTGATCAGCGACTATTTTCACAATAGATCCGACTTTGTGTCACATTTAATCGAACAAGGAGAGCAGATGAAAGCGTGTGAGCTGACAAAGAACCACCGTATTTGTTTTGCTTGGCGACGCCTCTGTGTTTTGTGGCAACTTATATTTCTACACAAAATCTTAACGCTGATGGAATAACACAAACGGAGTGAAATTTCACACCTCTTCAGAAATATGTGCAGCTGTTTTTGTGTCAAACAGATAAAAAAAAAAAAAAAACAAACAGTTGAATAAAAACCAAAAATGAATTATGGAAGAAAGTTTCTGTTTAATTTCTCTGGTTTGCGCGATCAATTCATTGCACGCAGTAATTGGGAATGTTGATTAGCATAAGTTGTTCACCGACCACACACGGCTCTCACGGTTCATTTGTGTAACTGACACCCAAAAGTTAACACAGGACACTATTGTTGTCCGACCTGACCCTAACCCTGATGATAAAGACAAAAACAGCAGATCTGGGACAGATTCCCAAAGACAACAACACTGTCAAGATATTTATTTGCAAAATGACATTTAATAGACATTTGTGACTTTTACACATATTTACAAAAATCATCACACACTACATTCAGCTTTCTAACCATTAGACATTTCATTATTATGATTTTCTGTAGGTTTAAATTACCCCCCCAGACCCGACCACCTTTTATTGGGGTTGGGCTATTAAATTAAACATGACAAAACCTCGTACCAACAATAGTATTTGTTTCACAGTCTCGTTGTAAAAACTTCTCCCAAATTTCATGTCAAGTATTCCAGCACAGTCACATCCATGAACAGCATACATGGAAAATGTTTACACTAGTTCTAAAACACAGAGCCCAGGAAGTCCAGATCAAGTCAGTCGCCCCACAAACAAACGAGTGCGCGGACCTCTGGGACGCAAAGAGTGGTCAAAATGTTTGTATAGTGTTTGTTATCAAGGTTACATTTTAAAACTAGAACTGAGATAAGCGTCTTTGAAACAAATCATGGAGGTAGAGAGAGTTTTCTCTTTCTCTTCGGTCCAAGTGAAGACAACACCGAACACAAAACACAAACTGGACACACTTGGCAGACAGCAGTAACTTCCCTCGGTTCACTACAGTAGTTCAGTGTTTTTGGCCTACCACTTCGTATTCCCGCTGATGGTTTGGACATTATTCATGATTTTGCGACACACAGCAAAAAACCGCCACCGTTTCAAAGCAGAAGGAGTGTTGAGCACAGGGAAAGTTTTAAATATTTAGCATCAGGGACCCGCAAACAGGTGGTTAATTCACGACAACACAAAGCCCACAAGCACAAATGTCCTCCTTCCTGTGCTCATTGATGCAGCAGCCTCTTCACATAAAGGAGACTTCAGTGTACCAGGTCCTTACCTGGTGGCTTCCTGAAGCTATAGGATCTCTGTTTTCTGTGCGCAGACCAGATCGCTGTTCACCAGATTCCACATGTGCATGAGTTCGGCTGGGAGCAGCTTGTGTACCACGATCATGCTCCTAAAGAAACAAGGTTCTCGGTTCAACTTGCTGTTCTTATTTTTCACCAAACCAAACGTCTTAAAGGCCTCGTGCTTGACGGGCGTGACCTGAAGCACCTCCAGGCACATGCCCATGAAGACGTCGTCGATGGGATAGAGCTCCACGCTGTCCGTGACCCAGTGGAGCCTCCTGGCCAGATTGGCGTCCATCAGGAATCCCCCCCCGCCTGGATATGGGGGGTACACGGTCTTGCTGTACAGAGCTTGGGGTACGTAGTATTTGCTGTCTATTCTGCGGATGGGTATCGCTTTGAAAATCACATCCCCCACAATCAGGTTCTTGTCGTGGTTGTCGCTCTCCAGAAACTCAAAGATGTTCTCCACGCTGACGAATACGTCGTCGTCCCCCTTGAAGACGTAGCGCACGCTGGGACAGTAGGTGTGGAACCATTTCAGGAAGTGAGTCTCCTTCAACGTGAGGTTGAAGAAGGTGTCCACAAAATCCCACTGGAGGATGTCCCTGTAGATGTAGTTCTCGTACTCCACCAGCTTCTGGTGGTTCGCCCTCTCCTCCAGGTTGGGGGACTTACCCAGAAGGAACAGGGTCTTCACCCTCTTGCCCCCCACCACCCGTTCTTTGCCCCAGGTTTTTCGAATGACCTCCCTGCGGTCGTGCTGCGTGGCCACAGATTTGATCACCAGGAGCAAATGTACGTCCCCCCTGCAGGTCTCCGGGTGGTTGTGGATGATGGGGAAGTAGCGGCAGTGCCGGTAGAGCATGAACTGCTTGACATTGTCCTGCAGGTCCTGGAACCAGTCCTGGCTGCTGAGGTTCAGGTTGGCACTGCAGTTGGAGCTGGTCACGTCCCAGGCCGTGGTTCCGCCGTTCTCCGTGATACTGGGCTCCTGGGTGGTGGGGGTGGGGGTTTGAGCCTTCTGGGCTTTGACTTTCCAGAAGCCAACTTTGGCTCCAGGCTCCACTCTGTCGGAGGCGTCTGTGCGGGCCAGCCGCTGCAGCTCGAACGGAGCCCCCACATGGATGCCACCTCTCTGGACGGCCGTCAGCGTCACCGCGGCCAGGAAGAACATGACGCTCACCCTCTTGTACACCCTCCAGCGGTCTCTACAGTTCATGCTGATGAAACACAAAGTGTGTCGTGTCAGTTTCAACTTAAGCTTTTTGAAACAGATGAAGTAGATTTGGACTAAGAGAAGCTGCAGGCGAATCAGAGACCTTCATTAAATAAGATTTAGAAAATGACTTTTCTAGACTCTGAGTTTAGAAAGGCATCATGTCAGTGCCCACTTTGGCCACCAGAGGGCCCACAAGAGGAATTAAAATGAGTTTGAATGAAATTAAAAAGATAATAATAAGAATTATTTTAATTTATAAATTGTAACTATACAAAAATGCAGTAGGATGTTAAAGGGCCTCACCACACAGAGCACGCTGGTTGTTGTGTTGGATTATTGGTTGTAAAGCAGGAATGGTTGTTAGCTGCCAGGTTATTGATGTTGGTTCTTATTTCTGATACAGTTACAGTGAAGAGCTCTTCCTCAGTAACTGCCCCGCCTGTTTTCAGCAGAACTACTTCTGTCTAAAAATATTCACGTTTCCTCTCTTTGTTGCTTTTTTACATGAATACATCAACCTCAGTAAAGAGATGAGGAACATGTTTGGAAAAGTGACCTCATATTTCCATCACGACAGTTTTTACATCTGCGGGTTTTTTTTTTTCATCTTTTTTAAAATAATAATAACAATAATCTTTATCATCTTCATGGAGTTATTAAAAACGGACTTCACTCACATGTTGTCTCTCCTGGTCTCTGTCTGCTGTGGTGGCGGAATTCAGCCCAAATGAAAATAATGATGATGATGATGAAGAAAGTCGAAACTCCTCCACCTCACGATGTAACGATGAGAAAACTAATCCGATTAATGATCATCTGATTGTTAATCCTCAGCAGGAGCCCGCATCGAGTCTCTGTGGCTGCAGATGGAGATGTGTGGAGTCTGATCGGAGCTGACCCGCCCGTTTGTAGGCTGACACACACACAGACACACACAGGAAGTTTGCAGTAGGACTAATCTTCATAATCATTACATTTCAGTTTAATTATTAATTATTATTATTATTACACATTTTTAAAGAAGGAAATGCAATTTAATAAGACTAATAAAAAAACGATATTCATATCCAGTTATGTGAGAATTATGTAATATGAGTTATTATGACAACCAACAATCGTTTCAGAAATCTGAGTAGTTTCTGTCGATTGTGCAAATTAGTGTTTTAGCTGACATGTTCCTCCTGCAGCTGGTAGATCAGATGGTGGCGACCAAAACGGAGCGAAAAGGAGAGTTATGAGTCAGTCTGGGATGTGAATCCAAATGAAAACTAATCTTGTTCCAAGCCTTTCCAGATGTGTAAGAAAGCATTTTACACAAACAAATGAAGAAATTAAGCAGCTGAACCTCCAAAAACGTAAAATCTGCCATCACGTCCAGTATGCTTGAAGAGTTGTGTTTGAATTTGATGTCAGTTTTCTGCTTCAGCACAATCGGTTTCTGTGAGGCTTCAGCCTTAAAGCCTGAAACATCCTTCTGTCCATACGGTGGACTTTATGGACTTTTTGTTCATGTGATATCAGCAGCAGATCCTGTTCTTAACGAGGTGTCACAGAACAAACTCTGCTCCACTTTATCAGCTGGCCAGCCTTTCACAAACGTGTAATGAAGGAATTTACGTATTTGACGGCTAATAAAAGTGAAACGTATCACTTTTTACAGGCATGGTTGAGTAAGACAGATAGTGCTCTTCCAGTTACTGGACGCTCCTGTCAGGTTTACTGTAATGCTGCTTCACCCTGAAGAACGAAACGTCGCCCTGTGCTTTTTCAGTTTGAACACAGCTGTGATCCCAATCTCTCCTTCCTTTCCCTCTCTCTCCACTTCCTGCATCCATCCAGCCATCCTTCTCAGGGTCATGTGCATCCTGCTGCCTGCTGGCTGTGTTTGTTCCTTTTTTGATTTTTTTTTTTCTCCCCTCTCTGTGCTGCTGATGGACGCCGCTGTCCCTCGGCTTTACCTTGGCTGGAAAGGCAACATTTGTCACTGATATCTGACATGCAGCGAGGAAAAGTGAGCCATGTGATTTATGTCAGGATGTGACCTTTGTTACTGCAGTTTTGTTGATTTTCAGGGGGTCACTCATAGTGTGATACCCAACTGAGACTGTTTGTCTGAAAAGGTTCGTGGTCTACGTCAGTTTCTGATGGAACTTGTCAGGTATGTGGGGGTGAGGACTCAGATGCAGCAGACACAGAACAAGGTTACGGTGAAAAAATAATGTCTTTTAATGAAAAAACTGGAAAATGGACAAGGATCAAGGGCAAAAAGACTAAAATGAAAACAAGACTTAAATACACAGTGAACTAAACAAGATGCAGGTGAACCACATCAGGGCAGAGGACACAATCAACAGGAGGGAAAGAGAACAAGGACAGGACATGACTTAATAACTCAAAGGGGAGACGAGACTTTCAAAATAAAATACAAACAGAAAACTCAATCTCTGACAGGACTCTTTTCTTCTGCTATTGATTATATCGATGCCCCATTAGAATGAAAAGGAGCATCACCATTTCTATCACAGGACGTTCAGAGAAAACACAAAGTCAGAAATGTTATTACAAAACAATTGATGTTTCCGACATAATGAGAAGAGGGATTTTTACAGAGCTGAGTCCAGAGAAAAGTCACAGAAAAGACAAAATAAAGTGACATCTGGCTTATAGGCAGCGCTGCTGTTAAAACAATACTCATGGAAATGTGTGGAAAGACCAATAAAAAAATTTTCTGACACGTGAAGTCCAAAGGCCAAGGCCAAGACTTCAGTGACTCACATCAGAGAGCGGGAAACAAGGTTGTGAAATTTGGACACAATGTGACAAACCTCTGACCCCCCGTTAATCTGTTAATCCAGTTAGTTGTACAAGGTCTCAGTGCTTTTTCCTTCAGAGGAAGTCTGTGTTTAACACCTGGAGGGCTGATTTACCTTTGGCCCGCCTGACGGGAACGAAGGAGTTTCCATCCCCCGTCTTTCTGCACTCGGCCCTTAAAAGGCTGATAGAACAAAGCTGACGTGATCTCGCTGAACGTCTGTCAGCTGTGGTTGGTGTTTCATGATCAGGACGAGCTGCCTTCGTCGCTGTCATCAGGTCCACGTCATTAATGTTCACCTTCACACTGATAGCAGCCTCGGCTGCTCTCATCTCTGGGCCCCAGATGGTGGACCAGAGTCCTGAATCCCAGCTCAGGTCTTTCTCATACGATTTCCTGCATTTACTTAATAGAAGTGTATTTAATATTTAATATTTAATATTTAATATTTAATAAATTATGTCACTTATTGTAACTTGTTTTGGATTAAATCTGGTTTTATGGATAAAAGCCAGTGGTGCTCCAAAGTTTTGCTCTTGTTCACATCAGTTGTATGTTTTCTAACCAAAGTTCATCTGATTGGCTGAATCGGGGCAAAAATGGAAGTTGAGAGTTTTCCAAATTTCTTCTTCTAAACTTTTTAGGAGAGTGTGGAGGCCATCAGGAACTGAGAGCAGCTCGGGGGGGTTCAGGTGTGTCATTTCAGGTGTTTGTTCAACGCAGTGACAAGCTGCTGAATGCAGCGCAGGCCGTTTCTGGGTCCGCTGGTGTCGTTGCCAGTTTGGCATTTACCAACAAACAGTTTTTGTACATAGAGAAAAAAGTGTCGCATTCACACTAAAGGTTAATGACAAGTTTGTGAGGACATTCCTGAGAAGGTCAAAAACATAAAAGGTGAATTTTAAATACGCTTTAGACTGCAGTCTGTTTAATGAGCAGCAGCTCTGACCTTAAACATCACAACGTTTTTTGACTAGAACCTCCTCTGTCAACTGAAAGGAGACGCACGCCGCTTCGACGGTCCGCAACAAAGAGTCACTTCAATCTGTCTGCTCAGAAGGACGGATCAGGAGGAAACAGGACACGCAGGAGACACTGTCTCTTGTTGGTTGGCGTCACCTTTTATCAGTTGTCCTCGTGGCTGTCTGATGATAAACGCATCTGAAAAAGGTGCCAGTGATCCTGATGACACTGCGGGCGCTTCAGAGGACGTCAGACGTACCTTAACGTCAAACTACATTACACAAAATTTAAACTTTATGGGGGAACTCTGAAGAGTTGACATGAGAAATAGTTTCAACTTGTCTTCTTTGTCTTTTTAAGTAGAGCCCGTCTGTGCGTTCCATCCAGCTTCCTCTTTGTCACTGCAGCCACCTGGCAGCGAGTGCGTCAGTGCTTCATGTGCAGCCTGTTTCCTCACATTGTGCTCCTGCTCACTGACAGCAGCCACCATATTCATGTCTGAATATGTCAACACTCGAGGGAGTGTGGGACTGAGAAAGACCTGCTCAGCCTGAACTCGCTGCGTCAGCCCTGCGGGCCTTTTTACATCAGGAGGAAATTGACTGTTTGTCTTTCACGAAGAAAAGTTTGTTGATCCTTGAGATAAACTGTGCTAGTGACTTAGCTCAGCTTAGACAGGGCAGCAACAGTCTAATATTATGGTGAGTTGTAAATCTTTCACGGTTAGATTTTATTTCATTCCTCTCAGCTTTCACTTCCAAATAGCAGCTTCTCAGAGTTTGGGTTCAGAATCGCTCCATTAGCATGAAGCGCGCAACAAGTTTGCTCTCCGGGTGAAACCATCAGGAGAAAAGTCATGTTAGCGCCAAGATCATTTCAGGCCGTGCCAGCATTAATAAATAACTGATAGATTAGGTACAGAATTCTTTAAATAATTCAATCACTAACGATCCATTCAGTCTAATTAATCCTTAAATGTCCTTCAGTCTGGACTTTGATACAGGACTTTAAACACAGATGTGCCTTTGTTCTTTATGTTATGGCAGCCAGTGAAAAATAATCTATCTTTGGGATCTGGGTGTGAAGTAAGAAGACAAGTATGTGGGAATAAAACACCTCTTATCTTCAATCCTAATAATAATTATGAAGCTCTAAGCGGATCAGTAGTAATCAAACAAGATGCCTTGTTCACACTGACATTTAAACATTTAATTAAAACCACTTAGAATGCATAAAGGTTGATTCCTATCAAAATGCATTACAATAAAAATGGATTTAACATAATACACAACACGACAGGTACAGGTACAAATGTAACGCTGCTGGAGAGACAAATCTTCAAGTTTCTTGTCGGGTGATATTCGTTTGTCGGCTGTGTATCATGAATAAACAGTTTTAGTACACTCGTCCTTGTCGTAAACACAACTGGAGCATAAATTAAAAAAGAGCAGCTGCTCTGAGCTGACGTTTTATGGCTGAAGTTGGAACACATTTATTCATGTTTGACGGTTTTCGATCAATATTTACAGAACGTAGAAGAGAATCCATAGATTTGCAGAATCACGATGAGGACTTTACAGATGAGATTTCGTATTGATATCGAGGTGTGAGGCACAAAAAGACGCACGTCTGGATGCTGCACATGTTCCAGGTGTGTCGACTAACCCCTGGGGGCTGGAGTGGGGGGGCTTATTAAGGCTACACGGTGCACAGAGTGGGGGGGTGATTGTTGTCTGACCTCATATTACGTTACAGAGGGAAGTCTGTGCTGAGGCCGAAGGGAGTGGGGGGAGGAAATACAGAGGT
Organism: Echeneis naucrates; assembly: GCF_900963305.1. Taxonomy (NCBI): domain Eukaryota; kingdom Metazoa; phylum Chordata; class Actinopteri; order Carangiformes; family Echeneidae; genus Echeneis; species Echeneis naucrates. Next base: position 1,377,458 of record NC_042514.1, read on the forward strand.
ACAATCCTTCACATTGTCCCGGCCCCCCTCCTCCTCCCCCCTCCTCCCCCCGCCGATCCTCGACCATCTCTGTTGCCCTGACCCTGATAAGAACCGGGGGGGATGATGTTACAGGAAGCCTGATGCTCCAGAGGAGATAGTGCTGCTCCACAGTGACAGCTCCCTCTTCACCTCCTGTTGGACTGGCTGCCTGTGGGCGGGGGGACAGTACAAATTTAGACATCATCTCAATCTGATTGAACGATGACAATCCAATTACAAAGCAGCGGTGCTGCAGTGGATCCAAATACTTAATGAGAGTTAAAAATCTGTTCCAATTTTTATAAGCTTTTTTTATAAGCTTCTTGTTTTATAAAACACATTTTTTCTTAAAAACAAAAAACAACAACAACAAACAACTCATACAGAACAAATGAAATCCACTACATTCAGTGAAACTGGACAGCCTGCTCACTCTTCTTTGAGCAAAGCTGTAATTAAGTGGCCTCCCCATGAATCGATGTCTGACACTTGCCAGAACCTCAAAAGTACAACACACACAGGATGTAGCGGCTTTCAGAGATCATTAGGCGCCATTACAAGCTCTATGACGGGGGCAGCCAGTGTAGGAGCCGGAAGTAATCGCTCATCAGATACAGTTCAGATGCATCTTGAGATGTTATCGCCCCACTAAGAGCACCAGAGCAACCAACCGGGCCGTCCTCTCTGCACCGCCTCAACCTCTATGTTTAAGATGTGAAGCTGACAGCACAGAAACATGCCATGTTCTAGGATGGAAAGGGATAATTATCTTATTTCAAAAGATTCTTTTTTTCATGCTGCTGCAGTAAAAATGTATTAAATATAAATACAACTGGAGTCTATTCTGGACAATCTACAATTGTAGATTAGATAAAGAAGTTGTAAATTTCTCTACATGCAGTCGGTCTAACTGTTCTGCCCTACGCAGGCTTTCTGCAGCGATTACTAAAGCAAATGGCAAATCTGAGGAAGACGAAGTAAATGGAAATGAGAACTGATCTGGAATACGGGAGCAGACAGCAGAATCACCTGATACATGTTCTACAATAAAATGGGTTCAGTGTTTCAGTAACAGTTAGTAGCTAACCCTAACCCTTCTCACCATTCATCCCTCCATCCATGTTTAATCTGGACATCAGGAATTAAAAGAGATGGAAAATCTGTCAATAATTACACCTGCGAGTCACTGAATGAATAGTGTGACTGGAAGTCAGATCTCCAAAAGACCCCAGAAGTACATTTATTTGTGTCGGCTCCTTAAACTCAGTTCAACCTTTGAATTTCAGCTGCACCAGATTTTGTTACAGACTTCCAGTCAAAGCTGCCGAGATCCTCGCGTGTAACTGGAATTCTGAGCTTCGGAGAAACCAAAGCATGATTTACCACCATTTGTCTATAAAGTCGCTATGCTGGAGGGTTATGTTGGACTAGATGAATCACTAAATGGAGAATTATTAATACAATCTAAACAACAATATCAATATTTCACATACGTAATAATTAGACTGCACCTGCTGAATATAGTTGGTCTTTTGTTATATATATATATATTTTTACTATATTTTTAATAACATCTGTTCACTTGCTCTTTATTTTGTCTGTGATGTTATCTTGTGTTTGATGTGAAGAGCTCCACCCTGTGAGCTGCACTTCCTGTCTTAACAGTAATGATTTTCTGTAGTTAATCCTCCATGTTTATTATTGTCCATCCAAACATCAACGCTGGTTTCCCATCCTGAAGATATGCTTACTTTCTCCTGCTGCAGAGCTGGAAGAGCCCGGCCGGCTGCTGTGCAGTGGCTCTGACTGGGAAAACTGGGGGGCCAGGGCTCGACCCTGATGAGCTTTTTTCTGGCTGCCTGCCGTGTCGGGCGTCCGAGGGATTCTGGGTTGGCTCACGAATGCTGGGTTAAAATCACCGCTGTGGACAAGAAAATGGAGAGGAAATAAATGATGATTATGCCGTGTGATTTATTTTAACTACTCCTCATCTGCCCATTCATCTTTTTTATCTGAAGAACGAACTTAAGTCAAACAGATTTCAAACAGCTGCGAGAGGAGGATGTTGGCCAACCTGACATCCATCCTGGACGACCTCTCCTACAAGAAGGAGTGCTACTGCAGGTCATTCATCGCAACAGCGATCAGACTGTACGGCAATGAAATCTGCACTCAGGACTAAGCTACATCACATTCTTTGTGCACTACTGGAAAGCATTTTCTTTCTCACTGTCACTTTATCTCCTCCACCGCCACTTTATATTTTTTAGTTTGTCTTTTTTGTTTATACTTTGTCTATATTTGTTTCATTTCCCATATGTAGGATAAATACATAAATAAAGCACTCTTATCTTGTCTTATCTTATATCTTTTTAGTTCTTTGAACCCTGCCTGTCTTGGCTATAATATCAGACTTTGACAAACATCCTGTCTAGAATGTCAGTAACAGCCATTACATTTTTGTGGGCGTGCATCATGGTGTGTGTCTTATCGGAATATGGTTTAAAAAAAAAAACAAGAACATGAGATGGCTGTCAGATGAAAAGCTTGAGGTTTCAAAATGGCAGCTCTCAACCATAGAACACTGGTATGACTAGTTTGTAAATACAACACAGTTTTTCTTTTAAAACTAATTACACATTCAATACGGAAGTTAAAGTAAAATACAGATGAAAATGACCAACTATTTTGCAGGTAAGTCGTATCAGCTAATAAAATAGTTGGCTCTGAGTTTGAGAAACAGGATTACTCTTCAGACCAAAACAGCTGAATGAAAGAAATTGTAAACCACAGTTAATGGATGGGTTACAGTCAGCTCAGCCTGGAGTCTGCTCACAGTTGTCATGTTGGCTCCAACATCCCTGATATCACCAGCACTGCTCATTTGATATTTGCCCTTCAATTCTGCTTTCAGTTTAATGGTCCTATCTGCAGACGGGGGTGAAGTGAGGAGACTGAAGTGGGACTCAGGCTGTACTGTAGCTGTGTTTTAAGTTCCCTGTAGATTGTTGGGGGGGTCGCTGAAGTGATTCCCCAGGACTCATTACTGTTTGTAGGGCTGAGGAGTCAAGTTCCTCTGGGATTTTAAAGAAGAGGAGAAGCAGGGAGGATCCATTGAATGGGTCCCTTTGTGGGCACTTCTCGTTTAAACGCATGTCACAGTCTCTCTGAGCAGCTTGGCAGCACCTGAGCTGCCGCTCGGTCAGACCACACTCTTGCCAACTAACCCTAACCCTCAGTAGACACACAAACCTCCTTGTTGAGTAAGTGGTACATTTCATTTTTACACACCTTAGTCAACAGACTAGGACACGTATCTTACTCAAACAGAAATGCACCTCTTCTGAGGAACGTGACAAAAAATTTGAAATATGGAGTAACTTTTATATTGAATTCTTGCCCTCTATTTGTCTGACCTCATTTTTTCTTTCGCTGCATAAATGTTTTTCCAAACTTCTGTGCTTTCACCAGGGTGATGGGAAATCACTGAGTAAGCGTAAACTACTATCTATGCCACCTATTTGGTATCATCTGGCACTGACACACACACTCACACAGCCTTAGGACGCATGTGTGCACAGTTCATATCTGCGTATCAGTTTACCTGGCAGAGTGTCCATTGTGTTCCTTTTGGAAATGTCTTTTTGTCACCAGCTCTTCGTAAGGCCCGTCCAACTCTGACTCCTGGGACAACCGGCCGCACTCCGAGTCTGTGTGTGAAGGGAGGGAGGGCACATTCGAACTTCATCCCACTCATTTCAGAAGCTTTCCTAAAACAATGCAACTGCACTGTTGCACAATAACAAAGATGTGTGAAAAAACTTGATGTCATGCTGACAGGACTTATGTGGAAAACCAAAGTGAGTCATCAGTTATTCAGTGCCCATTCTGCTCAGTTTATCTCTCCTGCTCTCTGATTAAGTTTCTTCCTTCCCTGGAAGTGCTTTATGAGAATCACATCAAATAAACACAACACAACACACAAAGTGCAGCAGGTGGAAGGGAAATGAAATTCCACAAATAGTTGATTTCAAAGTCATGGTTGTGTTGCTTCTCTATTTTGAAATATTACTTCAATCAAACTTTCACAAAAGAGTCTGAAATGATAAAATTAGTGACAAATGGAGTTTGGAAGATGCAGCTTGTACCCGTGGACACATCGATCTTCCTACCGATGCTGTGATGCATGGAGTCGGCAGTGCTGGCGCGACTGCCTGAGCGTGTCGGAGGTCTGGAATTGTATCGGGAAGGTGGCAGACTTCTCTCTTCACTCTTCTGTCTGCTCAGAGGACGTTCCCTGTCCCTAACCGCCTCTCCCCCCTGACTGCCAGCTCGAAAATCACTACATCTGACACATAAACACAAAGAACACAGCTCATGTAAAGTCTTCCTGTTATCATATTATAATTTCTACGATTGGTGAGAAAATTACACAGAATAAATTGTTATCATAAAACACAATGGACAAAGTATGACAGATGACTTCTTGTTTTTATTGATTTCTCATGTTAAATCTTTACTACCATTGGTAAGCTGTAAAACCACTGTGTGAATTGCTGTGAGTTGATAATCTTATCTCCGGTGCCAGGTGAACTGTTGGGCACTGATCCCTTCCACTGCACTAGTTTAAATGGCAATACTGTCGGAACTTCATTATCCACATGGTTTAACAAAAGGGGCATCATTGTAGAAATGACCTCCACGTTGGGCTGTGAAATGGTTGTGCTGCTGTAGATTGATCAGCTTTGAGAGAAAAGAGGCCATCCACTGTCTTCCCCTTAATTTTGCATGCTTCAGTGCTAACTGGGACTCACTGCACAGAAAATGTCCTTGAACAGAAGTGAAACTTAACTTTACCCACATCCTGTAACTGAGACACGCACAGAAGCGTGCCATGTTCAGAATCACATGATGTGTGTGTGTAACTCACAGTGTAGTGATAGTGCGATGAGAACTTGGTGTAACTGGTCGCTGCAGGGGCTCATCCATGCTTGGCTGTGGCAGGGGTGTTGTCTTTTGCTTCACTTTTGCCATGTTGGTCATTATCTACACAACCACAAACACGACATTAGCAGCATTTTAGCAACACAGGTTTGACATAGAATATCAAGAAAAATGACTTAAAAGGTAAGATTAGCAATTCGTGTCCCAACGGACAGAAATATTGATGATATTTTCCCCGCTAGAATGGCAAAACATTTACTTTAAATGTTGTGTCATGGTACCAACATCTTTTTTTTTTTTTTGTAAAGTGACACAATTAGGCAACAATAACAATAAGTAACGTTCAGCACACTTCTCTGCAGGCCAAGCTTGAATGAGACACGAGCAGCTTTATTATAGGGAACTGATATTGCCCCCTTGGTTCTTGTTTAGCTGTTGACAACTTGTTTTATTAAGTTGTGCATTGTGAGTCTTACTCCCAGATACTCAGTGGTGAGTAGACTCTCCCCAGATAGCTCTCTGGGCTGTGGCTGAAGAATCTCTTCTTTGTCGAGATCCGCCTCCATTAAATCTTCCTGTGAAAAGATAAGAACTACTATTCAGTGTGGAAGATAAAATTAAGCACAGCCTCTGCCTTGTTTCTGCAGTTTGTCTGAGTGAAACCACTGTTGACGAGCTGTGGTTACCTCCATGCAGGATAAATAAATACTTGGTGCGGTTTTGGAAGTCACCAATAAGGAAGCAGTATTGTCTCCACTGTCAGACAAGTGGGTAAGATAATAGCTGCTCCCCGACAGAACTCTATGATCACAAGCTAACGAATAGAGACACTTTATTCTCAGACACTAAAACGCGCACACACACACACACACCCGAGGGACTCCCACTTTAAGTTCCTACCATATAACCATATCTTGATAACCCACTGTCCCACTAAATCCAATCTTCCAGGCTCATCAACCCCCACACGTCTGAACAATCACACAAGTGGGTGACACCCAATATCTGTGTCAGTCTGATACAGATCTGCAAGTTTGGGAAAGGTGTCAAAAATGAGGTTTTGTTTTCTTGACATGCCTCCTCTTACCTTCATTCTCTAAATTCCTGATGTTCCTGATGTTCCTGATTGTTTTGGTGTGTTTACTATCAGCTGAATCAAAGTGGAAAGAATACTGTGAATCTGGAAACTCACGTCGTTGTCGTCCTCTTCCTCTTCATCGTCTGATTCTGGCCCCTCTTCTTCACCTGGTTGGAACATAACCCCAAGATTAACAAACAACAGCAACAAAAACAAATATATTTACTCTGAAATATTACAATATGATAACTGATTGAATATTAAAACTGTGGAATTTGATTTGGTAAACAATGTTTTACTTGAAGAAAGCAAGTATTTAATTGTAATTATTAGATTTAAATGTCATTAAGCTGTTACACAATTATATATGTGCTTGTATGTGGACAGTCAGCACATTATGCTTGCCTTCAATATTCAATTAAATTGCTGTATTTTATGCTTCAGGATATTACAAAATATTAGTGAGAAAACAGACTGACTTGACTTACCTGAGTTGAGCTGTTTAATGATGAACTCAATCTGCCTGTTGAGGTCTGGATTCTGCTCTTTGCTGTAGCATCGAAGGATCTCCTCCACACTCTACAGACACGATGGAAACAAGTGACTTCACAGCAGACGTGCAAATCGAAGGCCTGTTGTGAGCTTCAGAATCAAATTCAGTGACTGAACATTTAGAGGGATTTTACACTGTGACAACATTCATCCACAGGCAAAAGTGCTCAACTCAAACCATACAAGTGAGCATGATCACATTAATGTCTGAAGATGGGCCATGTGATGTTTGTTTACCTCCCTGCCAGCAAAGTAATGACACAAATGACATGTATGTAAGCTAAGTGCCTCCAATGAGGCAGCACAGCAGGTATGAAATAGTCCATAGCGGCCTTAAAAGCCCCTGGTCCTTCTTATTTTTGTGGATGAAGTACATTGCAGACACTTTTATCTCTCCTGTGTGTGAGTCCCTGGAATGTGAAATTTAGTTCTGGTTGAGTATCTCACTGGATGAAAAAGGGGAGATATTGACTGGCAACATCTTACTGTGGTTTGGCAGGGCAACTTCACATAACCTTAATCTCCTGGCTAATGTGGTCAAAAATGCGACAAGAAACGTTGGAGTTTCACTTTAACCACTGCTAAATATATACTGGAAACGCAGCACCAAGACGGCATTCAATATCATGCAAGATCCTAGTCATCCTGCACACAAACTCTGCTTTCATCAGGGAGGCGTTGCCAGAGCTTCCCAACACGCACATCATATTTTAGGTATATTTTTTCTCCCCAGGCAATAAGGCAATAAATGATAGCACAACTGGTCGGAGGGCTGAGGTCTGAGCTCAGTTACTTGGATGTTTTTTAATGTTATTTATTGCTATCCATTGTTATTTATGGCTGAGGGAGTGCCTAAGCACACTGGAATTCATTGCTCTGTACTAATATGCACATGACAAATAAACTTGAACTTGAACTGTGTTCAGATAAATTGCGACACCACGAAGACACAAAACACAAAGCAAAAAAATACCTTACTAGCTATATCAGTTTCCTTTAAGCAGGTGAGGACATTTGTGTTATCTCACCATCTCTTTGGCTTCCTGTCTCACAGATGGGACAGACAGGATACTGTACAAGGCTCCATTCACATATGGTCGGACCTGAGGAAGGCAAAAGCACAGAGCCTTTATTTTAATGGCTTCAGACTACATGGGTAATACAAATGACCTAGTGGATATGACATCTCTGCACGTGTTAACGGATGTGTTCCTCACCTCGTGGTTCTCATGTCCAAGGAGGTCAGTTAGAACCTTCAGTACATGCTTTGCGTTTTCAGCACACTTCCACTTTCCTGCAAAAAGCCAAAAGCATAAATACATGCTCCAATTTCACAACAACCAATTAATACTAATTCATTTTAATACCATCAGTAATTAGGATTGTACTAAAGCCACTTTTTTCATATTTTATCCCCTGTGTTTAAATTAGAATGTTGTCTGCTTCATAAGACTCTTGATATAGTATTGCAGGGCCATTCAGACACTGTTTAAAGAAATGTGGCGATTTCTTTAAAGACATCGGACCAACACTTTGTATTCCATGAGAGCCAAACTGAAATGAGACTGTCTGGCCCAGCTATTGTGTTTGCATTCCACAGAATTTGTGAAATATGGGTACAGAAAATTAGTTTATAAGGAGATTGTTAGTCTTCACAGGGCATGCTTTTTTCTGTCATTTTAAAGAAGCTGCATTCATTTTTCTTTGAAATATACTTGAACTCATCCACCAAGTGGACGGTCTTGTATCCACTCATGTCTCGCCTTTACCTTTGGTGCGCAGACACAGGTTCATTAGCAGAGCTGCAGAATACTCCAGGGTGTAGTCAGTCAGGCAGTCCGAGTCTTGAAGTTCATCCACCAGCCAGCCAATCAGATCATCTGCTATCATAGCCGTCTGCTGGCTCCTCCTGCCAAGACAAGATGATTACTGAGAGATTAAAAGTTAAAGCTAATTAAACGCAAATATAATGTATGTTTGTTTTGGTTTTTGGCCTACTTTCAGTTCATTAATTAAAAATGCTCAGGTGTGCATTTTTCACTCCTGCACACTCAAATTATTTAAATTTAGCATGAATTACATTTTTTTTTTTTTATATTCCAGGAAGGTCCGGGTTCACTGAGGCAGGTTTCTGCCTCCTGGGGGATTTTCATAAAAAAGCAGGAAGATAATCTGGTTTATAAACCTGCTTCTGTTAACAAAGTTAACAGTTAACATGCTTCAGTGAGGTCAGCAGCAGAGACTGCTTACCTTCTGAGCGAAAAGGAAAAGGCAAGGATTAATAAATACATTTGTACAACACATTTAAATCATACCTGAGGCTGAGTTTCTGCAGGGCTACTAGTACGTTCTCTCTGGTTAGGGAGTCTTTGTCCTCCCTCCTGAGAGCTTCTGTCAGAAGCTTCAGAAGAGTGGGGATCTGGGAAAGATAAACCCGACCTGCAGGCATCACCACAAAATAAATTATTATAGTAAAAGGCTGGAAAGCATGGGCAACATCACACAGTATAATTCAAGTTACACATCTTAAAAGACAACAGAACAGAACTGGATTACAACATGAACAAAACCAAAGCATGACTCAACAATGATGGTGGAGATATTTCCAACGTTACAACCCCCAACAGTTAAATCTAATTCCAAGGAGTCCACAAATTACCAGTGTCATGTTTCCTATTTACTCAGTATTTAGGTTTTCTTTCAAATTCAAAATCTGGTTTCTGTTGTCCAGGTGAGGCTCCTTGACATTTTGGTGACCACTTCAACTTATTCTTCTTACTGAGAGTAAATGTTAGCGGTTTTGAAAATATAATAAAGGGTCTTCCATGAATCTACTTCTTCCTAAGCATTCAACCAGATAATGAGTGACTTTACCAAAGAAGTAATGATGCTTGGCCAAATGTAAAGGCAGTGGAGCACTTACCCTCTGCAAGAGAAGCAAATGCATTGATGAGACGAGCCATGTACTGGCGGACAATCTCGTTCTTCGATCTCATTAAATAAAGCACGGGCTTCTATGAAAACATAAAATATGGCAGAGTTTGAAATCAGATCCAGTGCTTTCAGAAATATTTTACTGGACACGAGTAGGCCTCTGTTGTAGAGGAAATGGGTTCATTCTGAGAGATGAATCCAATCTTCAGCATAGTGAACTTCGATAACTTCAAAGTTATAAAGATCCAAAATGAAGAACAAAAAAGCTATCGGAAAAGGTTTGTACCGGCAGCTGGTATTGAGCGGAACAAGCTGGAACATTACCATGTCAATGTGCATATGTGTTTATGTGTACCATCCTTCCTCTCGTATTCAGCTGCTTGATCTGGCTGTGGTAACAATTCCACAATTTTTTTCTCTGTGAGTATGGATGACTATTTTCAGTTTTATTTGAATTGAATCGTTTAACTTTCACTTTGTTTGACTCCTTGAATATGAATGTCAATGAGAGAGTGTTTTGAGCTCAACAAGGACAACTAGATTCATGTCCCACCTGTTTGCTGCTGTAGCGTTCCAACAGATCATTGCTGATGTAGGCCTGAAGTACAGTGTCTCTCTGTTCACCAGGAAGCGAGCGAGTCAGCCTCTAAAGATCATGACAAACAGACGCAGCAATGATGATACTAACTATAAATAGGACAGTTCTCTCCCTCACACTTACAAAGAACTGCACTTCTGCGGCACACTGAGGTTAAACTTGATATTGGGCTGCTGCATTAATGTAACACATACACACACATTAATGTAACACCAACTGCACCGGCCTCCAGGGAGGGACATGGTTAATGCAAATGATAATGTGCAACTCTCAAGGCCAAGAATGATTCCATTTAAGATTAGACATTTAATGGTTTTCAACAATTTTCCCTATCAAGATCGTTTTAGGAGACTAATAGCCTTAAATGTTCTCATTAACATACAACCACAAGAATTATGAATTCTGACCCAGCGCAGAGCCTGAAGCAGCAGGGATGCCAGTCTGTCTGAGCCTTCGATGAGGTCTTTCTTCAGCTTCTCGTAGTCCAGAGAGGGCAGCATTGGCACCTCTTTGGACCTGCTGGGGAAAAGAAGAAAAGATGATGTAATGTTTTGTCAGGGAGTTCCCCAAATCCTAAAGCCCCTAAAGTTTCACTTACTGTGGTGCAATGGAAGCTCGGAGCATGGAGGAGGCCTACGAGACAGAGCAACATTTTGGAGAAAAGCCAAGGAGCAAAATACATATTAGATATTGGTAATTCCAGATTTCTTTTATCACATCCTACTTTAAGGTAGTGACAACCAAACTCATGCAACTGGTGTCACCATACCTGTCTGGTCACCCTCAGTTAGCTACTGTCTGAACATTATCATTAGTATTTTTATGGACATGCATACGTCATGCTTCGTGTACATGCTGATCCCCGGACATATATTATAGGGCTGTTTTGGAAATGTTGCCCATGCAGTCAGAAACAAGTAGGAGATATTTCATCACTTTAAAGATAGAACAGATGTGATGGGTTAGTGTGTAACAGCTGTCCCTTCATTTTCAAGCCTCAGCTCACTTGTACTGTTGAACAGTGTGAAAAAGAGGACACAGGCTTCTCAGCTGTTATATATAGTGCAGTGAAACTAATTACAACTCTTTTCTAGTATTGAAGGGGTAGATGTTAAGGCTTGAAATCCAATCTGAATCCTGGGCCTTTCGATCTATAGCAGGAGCGGCCCAAGGTCAGGGGAGTGATCCATGTCTTCTGAGATATCAGGTGGTCTGGCCACATTTTTGCTTTGGTGAGCAGCAGGTGCTGCAGACGTGGAGGAGAACATTGGAACTCAGATTATTGACTAAATTCCTTTCTCACAAAATATCTCAGCTGTCCTGACGGAGGGGAAAATTTCAAGGAAACATATGACACAAATTTAAAGGTTTGATTAAGAATAGCATTTGACTTTGTTAGTCGAATGTCAGTTTGACTTTGTCAAACACAAATATATAATGGAAAACCATCTATAAATGATCTTTCACAGCAGAGGAAATGTTCAAATGGTGTGTTTTGACCAACCCATTCATTGGCAACAGCATAAAAGTGGCCTCCTATGAATGATTTTAAGACCCACCACAATCAGACAAGTGCCGTCCTTTTTATCTTTTAAATTGACTGTAATTTAATGCAACCTGAGCGTGGGAGACAAGCGTTCACAGCAAAGCACCTCATGTTGGCCATTCTTCTCCTGTCATAGTATCTGCCAGAATTCTTTCAGACATTAACCAAATGGCAAAGGGGAGAAACTGAAACTGAGAGCATTTACCTTAAAATAGAAGACTGACAGCCAATAAGGAGACTTGAGAGGAACAACAGTAAATGTGGTCTATGGGAACAAGTGAATGTAATAATGAGGCACTGTTGTTTGCCTGAACAAAGTGGGTCATTCTTACGGCAAACAAGGTCAACCTTTGAACTTAGATAATATAGTAGGAACCAGAGGGAACACAAAGGCAGGTGGAGAAATACATAACTACAGAAGAAAGGGAAGAGGAGGAGGAGGAGACGTGGTGAGGAGCAAGCAGGATGAGAGGTGGGGACCTGAGCGGAGACAGGAAGTAAAGATGAATACATATGAAACTTACATAGCCATCATCATAGGGACTCATAGAGTAATATCCCTTTGTGGACAAAAGTATCACACGTACACACACACAGAGAATAACAAAACAAACACAGAGAGAAGTTGTTTAGTTCAAAACAGAAAGCAACCAGATTTCAAAGCCGGAGTTCAACACCGTAATGGATGCCACTGACAGTAAGCGAGGTTGTGGAAGTATAAGAGTGAATATTTGTGTTTTGGTTTGGAGTCATTCACATTTTAACCGCTTGAGAAAGAAAAGAGCAAAAAGTGGACAGAGAAGCTGTTTATTCTGAGTACTTTTGCCATTAGCTGGTTTCGGGCAAGTTTGCCATCAACTATCAGGATCATTTTTATCCTATCTGTTATCATGAAAGGTAAAAAAGGTTGATGACCTTCAGATTGACGTTGCGAATCACTCCAGCTGATGTTTGGAGGAGTTCATTTCCTGGCTTCAGAGCTGTGTTTGTCAGTATTTAACTTTCCAACAAGCCATCCACGCAACTGTGAATTCAGCCAGGATCCAGTGGCATTCTTTCCAGGATATAACCTGAAGGCTTGGTCCTGTGGCTTAAAGGTGACAGGGCAGCCCTTCATGGCAGATAAACACACCTTTTCAAACATCTATTTATAATCCTTGTCAAACAGAAAGTGGATTTGACTAGTTTCTATGACATAAAGCCTCAACGGGACTCCCTGTTTGTGTTTAGGTGGAAGGCTGTGGCTCCTATCAGCAACCCCCTCCCCCCACACTTGACATTTTCCATGCTTTCACTTGAAAGCATTGTGCCTTGGGGACCCTGTGTTTTTTCATTCCTCCAGCAGAGAGGTGTGAGGGGAGGGGGATGTAGGGGGGCAGTTGAGAGTGACTGTGGGCTCTCACTCACTGTGCCAGGTCTGGTGAAGTCAGTGCTCTGTGCCACACTTTGCCTCATCTGGCTGCTGAACAGGCGAACACACACACTCTGCAGATACTCTGGGGAAATCTGCAAACACACAGCATGCCCACTTGAGCATTGTGGGAAGAGGGAGGAAGAGCAAGCTTTCTATTTTTGTGTCATGGAAATATTTGGTGAAAAGAAAGTGTTTTCAGACATAAATGTCTGCATAATGCATACACGAGAAACCCCCCACTAAGGGCTTCCTATGCAGATGTTGTTTTTTGTGTGTCTTCTTCATTAGTTCATTAGTGTCGGTGTGTGTGTGTCTACCATCTCTGTGTGTTTTGAGTCTGCAGTTTGTGTGTTAGAATGTGTGTGTTTCTTTGCCCAACAGTAAAGCTGACCGACCATTTTTCCGCTGACGGTGGCCTCCAAAGAGTCGACCAGCTCAGCAGTGATTCCAATCAGGTTGTGGTAGTCAGCCTGCATCTTGTTAAATTTCCGTGCATAGCTGGTGATGCGGCGGTCTGACTCAACCAGCTGGAGCTGGAGCTGCTGCATGGCCTCTGCACAGTAACAGACATATAGAAACATACACAGACAAAATGGTGGTAGGAAAGAATCACAAAGAAATGAATGATATCCACAGTGTGAGCGACATTTCCACAGAATCATGTATTTGTCATAAAATATTTACTCTTTCACAAATATACAAGTTGGTTAACGTTTAAGCAAAAAATTGTCAGTTGTCTTTAACTGAGTACTGACCTTTATAAACACGGATGTCTTAAGAAATGTTTTGTTTCATTACGGTAAAATTAGATTATACATATGCGTGATACCAATTCACTCCATCACTGGTGGTTGTGTTCTTTAGATTTCAAAGATTGAAGATTTGGAAATTGTTTGAGAGAGATCTCAAAGCAAAAAAGTTACATCAGGACAGGTACAGTCATTTGCTGTTTATGGATTTACCTTTAGTACTCCTTCCACCCTCCTTCTGCATGACGTCTGTTAAAGAACAAATACCAAAGCTCAACTGAACACTTGCTAAAGCACTTCTACTGCATTTGTTTCTAATTGTATGATATTAACAATTGTGCTGTCTGACTATTTGTGTTGTTTTTGCTGTTGTTGTTGTCATTACTTAGTCTGACATCACAATAAATAAATTTCAAAATAGTATTTTACTCTATTTTCATATCTGTAATGTATTGTGTACACTGTACATTACCAACCATGCCAAAATTAGCATTAGTCATAAAAATTAATTTAATGTTTTGCACTGGCACTATCTTAGATTGCATTGTTCCTATTGAACAAATCTTGGCATAAAGCACAAATATATTGAAAGACTATGTGAATGTCATTCTGATATCTGAGATGATGTAAGATAAACACTGTGGTGTGATACTTCCCAACTAAAGGGAACAAAATAATCGGGGAAAGTATTTGTTCAGAATTTAAAAAATATTTTTCACAGTCTGAAGAGATGAAATATTTTCAATTAAGATCTACTTCAAGAAAAACAACCATCATTCATTGTCTGCAAAGTACTATGCCACAACGTGGCAGCCTCAAAGCAAAAATCAAAAAGGAAAAATAGCTTTACACATATAGTACATGATCAATAGAAATGGGACAATTCAGTTTTACATTGCAATTATAGATAACAGGTATTTCCTGAGGTATATTCCTTATTATTGAAAATAGTACTTATTTCTTATTCGTTTTAGATTTGGTTCCCCCCTATTGAGGTTTAAATGTGCTCAGCCAGGACAGAGAATGGAATCTGTTCCGTTCTTGACTCAGTCTGTGTTAAATCCCCAGATTACTCTTTCCAGATTTGTTGTTTTACTCCATCAGCTGATTTACTATTTAGAGCCACTTTCGATAGACCTTTGGGTCTTTTATTGAGTTGACAAAACTTGAACTTTCTGTGCAGATTTATGGCCTCCCCTGGGAGGACTGTCAGGTGCTGTATGACCGCATGTCTTGAGACCTAAGAGTTCTGCCCAGAACATAATATAGATGCAGCATAGGCAGTTGAACACAGTATTTCATATATTCACCTACATTTTTTCACTGTGACTATTTAGCTGTGGTGTCACGTTGTGCCCTTTATATCACAGAGATACTGTTGTGCTGTAAGATTTGAATAAATTATTTGCATTGAAATCAACAAAAATATGATCTCAAGACATAAAGTCACACCCATCTGTAGAGTGATGATTGCCAAAGAATGAAATGTGAACAGGTCAAGATAAAGGATACATATAAATTCAGCAGCCTTGGGATGTTAGATGGCTTCAGTGTCACTAACAGAAACTGCTCCAGTTTAGCCTTCAAATGTGGGCTCCAGGAATCCTACATATATCATAAGATAGGTTAGAAGAAAATTAAGTAAAGATCATTCTGAATTTAATGCTTTAATCATAACATTGCAAATGGAACAAAATGTTTCACGGTCATCATTTTACCTGGAAAAGATCTTTGAAGGATGGATGGATGGTGGGGTTGGGGACAAAAGGCAAAGCATAGTAAGGAAGAAACTCTGTGGTCTGGCTCAGTGCTGCTCCTCGAGTTTCCAAGTACTGCTTGAAGTCGGAAATCCTATCCTCAAACTCAGCTCTGTCCTGGAGACGAATTCAGGTACTCAAATTAATAGATTTAATCAGGTTATATGTCAATAAAGCTCATTACATTACTTATAAGACTTCACTTCTGCTGAATATACAAAGTATCTTCAACGCAGCAGAAACAACAGAAGTGTCTCCTTTTTAAAAGTTTTAAATCCAAATAAATATATGAAGTCCGAATACAATGAGGTAAATAGCCAGAGGCAGAGGCACAGATGATATCTTGCATGGTGCAACATCGACCTACACAGAAAAAAGCCTGCAGCACAGCTCAGTGGACATTTTGCAAAATAGCACATAATGAGATTAGGCTTTGGGAACAGTCAGACTTTGTTGTCCTTTGGGAAAAGGTGATTTAAAAAGAAAATAAAACAAGCAAACAGTGAGTCTACATACATGTCTTCCAGGATGCCTCCTCAGTGGATAGATGGCGAAATGGATGTGAAGGTAGAACTCCAGGCTCTGGGCCTCTGCATCTGTATGCTTTACCTCAGATGGAATATTCTCTGCCCATAGATCGAAGAATACCTTGTGATCTCCATCATCAAAAGAGCTGAGGAGATCTCTCTGGAAAAGACACAGATTGAGAGGAATGGGTAGGCAAATTAAACAACTTTGGGAAAATGTCATCAACTGCCAATAACTTTTTGTAATATCATTTTTTTGCATACAACAAACATTGTATTTGTAGATAGTGATCAGAAATAAAACTAGAAAATCCCAGTTAAAAAAAAAATGTTTTACTGTTTGTGTCATGTTCTTATGGAACATTTAAGTCTGTAGTTTATGGGCTAGACTATAAACCCTCTCAAATTCATTAAATTCATTAAATAAATGCTTTCTGTTCTTTGCCGTTCTTGCTGCTAATTCCTGGTTGCGACCATATAAATCTGCCAGAAGAAAAGCTAATTAGAAGAGTATTATTTACCTGAATGACACGAGCCTTTGAGTCTCTCAGAGTACTTCCTTGAGGCTTTGAGACCAACTTCCCTTTGCTTTTGCACTCCTTGTCGAAGCTCTGAACGGTCTCTTCAAATTCCTCAAATTTAAGATACTACAAAAGACACAGAACAAAAACAAGGGGCATTTAGTCAAATTTAACCGCTGCAGAATTGAGATGTGATTGAAATCGCACAACTTAAAACTCCTGTCTGGCCATACTATCCTGTTATAGCCAGCAAGGTTTGTTGAAGAAAAGTTGTAATGAATAATGAAAAATTTGATACCTCCTTTACCATCCCAAGAAGATCAGCTTCATTGGCCAAGATGTCACCCATCTTGGCTCCTTTCCTGGAACTCATGTGAGAGCTCAGAACTTTAAAAACACCCCCTGGCTGAAAACACCTCTGCACTCACATTGTAGTGCAGAGCCTGCAGAGCCTGCAAAGACAAAAACATGACCGCTTATGGTACAATTACCAGACTCTCGTTATTTAGAGTTGGTCGAATATTGTGTTTCAGAGTCTAAATCTCATTTCTGTCATAGCAAAGTTCCCCCTGTAGCATTTTAAAAACAACACACATTTGTTCTGCTTTTGAATTTCAGAATTATTAACAGTCAACTTCACTGAGATCGGCGTTAGTAACAAAAGATAAAAACAATATTAAAGCAAACGGAGGAGATGCTCGGTTCTTGCTAATCAGTTGGACATACCTGAAGCCGAGGGCTGGGAATATCACCATCCTCACCTTGATCTGCATATTATTTACGTGTTGGTAAAGGTTTGTCCACTTTTGGCCACATTCATCCGCAAGGTTTACCTATAAAATGTGATTTTAGGGGAGTTTTTATACGCTCCGCTTGTGTTTAACGTTAGCCAGCTAGCCGTTAGCTGTTAGCTAGCAACCGTACACAGAAAGGACGCTGAGACACCTAGCAACCAGACGGATTGCCGGAAATCAGAAGGAGGTGTCGTAAATAACGACACCATGGGAGGAAGCACGCCATTTAGTGCATAAACTGTTTACGGCTCTATCCGCGTCGTAGTGTTTATTTCGATTTAGATAAAATGATCACAAAACAGTTTACATTTTTATATAAAACGTGATTAGTACTTCTCAAACTCCTGAGCGAACTTACCTTCGTGTCAAAATGTAAATTACACTAACGTGTCTCGTTGAAAAAGATCATTCCAGCTTTCTTCAATAGCGATACTTACATATTTTATTTATTTATTTTTACATAGTTTATTAATTTTTTTTATAGCATTTAGAATCTGGGAGGATGTTATATTTTGAACCGGAAGCAGTCTTCGTGTCAAAGGTCAAAGTTGGCGCACATTGTTCCTGCGCGCTTCAGTTGAGTTTGACAGAGAAATGAATGAAGTTTTCTCCAAATTGGACTTTTAGCACACTGCAACGGCAACGAACTGGACTGCGACCTCAGAGTGTCCACAGAGTGAAATAAGAGCATCACTTTATTTCCGGTAAGTTTGTGTGTGTAACAACGTGCTAAAGCTAACAGCTAGCCGGAGGACTTGGAGTAAACAGTTTGACCGCAGAGATCTGGAGGAAACAAGACCATTTCACTTCACTCTGATTATTCCAAGAGGCAGACTTCTCGGTTTAATGTCGACTAAGTTTATTTTATTAACCATAAAGTTTATTAAGTTTATTCTGGTTCGTGTTCCTCATCCTCCGTCTTACAGCCGTTGTTTTGAAGAAAGACTTTGACGATTTTTTTTTACACATTGCTTTAATAAAACAATTCATTAGCGGTTATTTTGCTACAGATGAACTTTGGCAAAGTGTTTGTAATCAAAGCAGAGATTTATATGCACAATAACCAATCAGTAATCCACAGAATCAACTTAATGTTTGAGGTCATTTGGACATTTGGTCTCATTCTTGGCAGGTTCAACAAGCGAAATGCTTCAAACATGGCATGTAAAGGCTTTGCTTATTTATACATGTTTCTGCTCTGTCCTTAAGTAATTGTACAACAATAGATTGGTTAAAAACGTACACGTGTAGTTTTTACTGTGATAACAGGTTTTATATTAATCTTGACTTGACGGAACTTTGTGACAGACTCATCACGTTGTTTGTATAATAGCCAATAAATTGCCGTTATTGTGAAACGCTTTTCTACCATATGTAACATTTTTCCTCTTTACAAGTTTATAGACCAGAACAAAGATGGCTGGAATTCTCTTTGAGGACATCTTTGATGTAAAAGACATTGATCCAGATGGCAAGAAGTTTGACAGAGGTTTGTGAAATGAATTTATTCAGCAAATGGAGAAAAAAAGTGTACATCCCAGTTGTATCTTTTTGGATTGTAATAGTGTCTTTCTAATTTATTAGAAATTCCTATTGCTAGAAATATAGGGGAAAAATAAACGGGGAAAATAAATCCTCATTTTTTGCAGTGTCTCGTCTACATTGTGAAAGTGAATCTTTCAAGATGGATCTCATCTTGGATGTGAACATACAAATCTATCCTGTTGATCTTGGTAAGAAAGTTACATTTTTGTCCAATGTTTAGCTTCTAGTTATTAAATGGTTGGTTTAGTTGAGTCTATAATAGCGTGTATATATTATAACCAGAAGATGTGGCCTCTTCTAATTTATATATTTTTCATATTTTATCTAATAATAAAAATAGAAATCTTTTGAGTAAACTCGCTGGCTCCCACAACAGTTGGCAACTGTGATATACATTTTACTGAGCCCTGTAATAATCCCATCAGCTTCCAACCAATAAAACATATTGAACTGTAGATGTGAGTGATTGTAACTAAGACTATATAACCCTCCTTCAAAACTTTTCAATGACATGATAAACCTTGTGTTGTTCTTATACTTCTTTTCATATAGGGGACAAGTTCAGACTGGTTATTGCCAGCACGTTGTATGAAGATGGAACACCAGACGATGGAGAGTATAATCCTCAGGACGACCGGCCGTCCAGGTGAAACATTTTCTCTCTATATGTTGACAGATGTAATGTTAACAATATATGCCGTATGATTTATTATTTTTTTTTCCTTTTGGCTGGTTTCAACTCATTTTGTTTACATTTTCAGAGCAGATCAGTTTGATTATGTGATGTATGGGAAGGTTTACAAAATCGAAGGTGACGAGACTTCAACAGAAGCGGCCACGCGGCTGTGAGTGATGCCATACATGTGTCAATACAGTGACTAAGCCAAGAGTACCATCAGTGCAATAACATTTAACTAACAATTAGCTGGGACAGACAGTTGATTTAGCATGTGTGATTAGTTTCAGCTGTAACATCTGTGAAGTATGTAAACCAGAAGTTGATTTCTAGATTTATTACCTTCTACATTATGAAAATGTGTAACAACACTTTACAACAGAAACATATAATTATAGGACCTATTCAGCAAAAACATAAATCTAAAAAGCCAAACAGCTCTTACAGCTTCCATTTTGAAATAAATATGAATAAAAACCACTGAGGTCAGATTTGATATTGCCTTAGGGGGGCACTATAGTTAGTTTGTATTGTTTTTCTTACTGTTATTGCAAAGCGGAAGAATGTGTCTATATATTGTTATTATAATGAGCCTTCTCCTTCTTCCAGATCTGCCTATGTGTCTTATGGTGGCCTCCTCATGAGGCTGCAGGGAGATGCCAACAACCTTCACGGCTTTGAGGTGGACTCCAGGGTCTACCTCCTCATGAAGAAACTGGCCTTCTAAAGCCCAACCCCTGGTTCTTCCACTGCCTCAGTCCACCTTAATGTTTGAATACTTAGCAGCACACCCAAAACATTTATGTGCCCAAGTCTGGAGTGTGTTACCTTCTACAAGAACATCTTAACAGAAGTCACGGAGGCTTAAGAAAATATATTTAGTTTTTTTATGCTATTAGTAATGAAATCTTCCTCAGTGGAGATGGACTGCAGACTAAAGACTGTGATGCTTAAAAGATACAACATTCATCTGCAGAAAAACTGTAAATAAAGATTTCTTTTATATAAAAGGATTCTTGGACGTCCCTGTTCAGTCTCTTTGGATCATACATGCATCATTATTTGTCTTGGCATATTTATCTGTTCGTTTTCTTTCTATTCCTCAGGGCCTGCTTCAGGGAACTTTATTACATTTAAATGTGGTTTTATTTTATTTATTCACAGTTTTTGGTGTTGTGGGTAATTTCCAATCAGGGACGCTCACAGGGCAGAAAATGGCCCCTTATTTACATTTCAAATTAGAAGTTTTCACTGTGGACGGTCTGTCCAGAGTAACGGTAACAATCAAGGCGCTGCTTCCAGTCAAAAGCTACTTTGAAATAATTATTCTAAGCTGAATCTTTATTCAATTAAATATTCTTTTACTCATTGCATTCATAAAGATCTTCAGACCAAATAGCTTTTCATTGCTGAAAATATTTGAATTTGGAAATGTCTTGATCCTTGAGGCAAATATTTTTGGAAAATAAATTTGCTCCCGGCTCACAGATGGGGCATCATTATCCGGGATGCCATAGGTGACAGTTCTGTATTTGCTCGTATTGCAACAAACTAAAATGTGCTCTCTCAGGAGACAGAAAATTGAATTAAAAGCAAAGAGGCAGTATTTGTGTGCAACACAGGCCCCTCAGTGTCAGAGATAATGGGTGTCACAGGACAGGCTCACTGACTCACAGTCTCCTGGTATGTGTTTAAGAAAGTTCTAGGAGGTCTACTAAGTTAGAGAAAGCTCTCAGTGGGGCATTTTATAAGGGACACACGTGCATCTGCTTATTATCACCCAGTTGAAGGGAAGGAGTGCAATTCTGCAGGCAGATCAAACACCTGAAGGAGGAAAGAGCTGAGAAAGGCAAGGAGGGCAACATGGACCCTAAACCATCTATTATTGTTGGCCTTGTGTTTTTGTTTTTGTGGCCACAATTTCCAATGATCAATCTAAAAACACAAAATGGTAATTATAAAATACACCATGTGAAAGTGTGCCAGTAAATTCAATAAGCCAGCAGATGACGTGATTCTCGAAGAATCTGAGAGTTGGTGTGGCTGTTTTAAGAAGAAGTGCTGTTCACAGATAAGCGCCCGCTGGCCTTGGTGGTACGTTGCAGCATTAATTTAGTCCCAGATCCCGTGACAGACTGCAACTAATTGTATTTCTAAACACTTAAAAGCTCCATAAATTTATATTTGAGCCTGATGAATCATAGACTCTCTGGGCTTTTTGTTCTCATGATCACATCGTGAACGGTCAAACATTTCAGGAGTGGTGGCAGCTCCTCTGATAACACAAAGTGAGAGTCAGCACATTAGCTGTGTCACGGTAGAACAGGTTTATAGCACATTATGTTACATTACAGTCACATTTATTTATTTGACAGATACTTTTATCCAAAGCAACTTACCAGTGAGATCAAGAGCTTGGTGTACCTGTGGACAAAATGCTTGTTAGACATCTTGGGAGCGGGGCCTCCTCTCATATGATGCCATTCCTCGGGGGAATGCAATGATTGAGAGTGACTGAAAAGAATCTGCAGATCTTGAAGTCTCTATGAAGGAGCAGCAGAAGGACAATGAAACATGCTCTCCTTTTGTCACCGCAGGACTTTCCTCCTAGACCTGAGGGGAGAGGGAAGCTGAAGTTTTCCAGCTGCCCTTTAACTAATATTCCTGTAGGTGTTCTTTTTATTTGTTGTTGCTGCAGAAAATCGAAACATATGACAAAGTGCATGCTTCCACTCATTCCATCTGCTGAGAAAATCAGATAAAATTAAATAAAATAAGATTGTTCTTGTGACAGAGAGCTCCAGTTTATAGTAACAATACGACGTCTAAGAAAAATGGTCTAAACCGGCTTATTTCCGGGTTGGATTCACCGGAAGTGACGCAGTGGATGTGGGTGGAGTTAAAGAGAGCAGGAGTGTGTGTGTGTGTGTGTGAGTGATTTCTGCAGAGGTGACAGCTGAGTAATCGGCCTTCCTGGGAGTCCTCAGCCTGTCTCTGCTGGGACGGACACAGCAACATGTGTCCCTGTCCCGGACCTGTCCCGGTCTGTCCTCTGTCCTCTGTCCTCTCTGCGCTCTAATTGGAAACACGGCGCTCAGGATTAGAGATGAGTCCTGGAGGAGATTGAGGGAATCCAGTCTTCCAGGAAAACGGCTGGAGCTGACACACATTATGGATGACAGACGGAAGAGGAGGCTCACCTTCTTCACCATCGGACTCATTTTCCTCCTGAGCGGTGTGGAGTACGGTGAGACCTTCCTCCACCAACACCGGAGTTTCATTTGGGGTTCATGTGCAGAAAAAGTATTTATCGTTGTATTGGAGCTTTAATTTAGAAGTAGATCCAGAAGTGAGTCACTCTTCACACACAGGTCAGCCAACCTGACAAAAACATTTGTCCTTTTGCTTGTTGGTCTGGCTGTTTAAAAGCTTCCTCTCTCTTTTTATTTTTAACTCGCTCCTCTCACCTGATCCGAGCTCTAAAGATTAAACCACCTTCTTTATACCTGGCTGAAAAATCCTAATCATGTTTCAGTCACTTCATTTAGCAGTTTGGCTATTTTTTTTATATCAGACCACTTTCCGCATTTGCTTGTACAAGGACGAGGTTTAGATTTGATTTACAGTTTACATGAACCTCACACCTCCACCTCCTCCTGGATTTATTCTCATCACCTCTCCACCGTCTCTGCGGTCTAGACAGATTTCGTTCTGTGCTGTTGTGTTTCACTGTGTGCGGGGAGTTCATGTTCTCCTTCTCCTTCTGGTCCAAACAAAGAAGGAAGTCTCTCAGTCAGGGTGATGCAATGTGGTACAAATGAACACTTGTTGGTTTCTCCCTGGAATTTGATGAGAATGTGTTTTTATTGTGTGTCTTTGTGTGTCCCAGAACTCGAACTTGGATGTTATTGGGTTATTGTGTTTGTCTTTGGGATAATAAGACTGGAAGCACACAGAGCAGCCAAAGCTTAACTGGAAACGAGCACTAAAGTATTAATGATTGAACATATGTGCAAACCTTTCATTGTAGGTAAACAGTTAATCATGACTGAGGAAGAAAGTGTTTATTTTAAATTGCAGTGAAGTTTTTTCTTAACAGTTAATCAGCAGCTACAGGCTGTAATGTTTAATGTATTTCTTTTTGTCTTAGATATACCTGAGACTTATTTCCTGCCACTTGTGTCTCCCCAGCTGTGATATTGCCTACAATATGGAGGTACTTGCAGACTCTGGATGCTCCTCCTTACTTCCTGGGTATGGCCCTATCAGCGTTCAGCCTGAGTGGCCTCCTGTCCGGACCGCTCTTCGGCCACTTGTCTGACAGAACCAGAACCACCAAGAAGATCATCTTGTTTGCCAACATGTTTGAGATAGTTGGTGAGTCGGCTCTCGGCCTCCACTGACGTCTCCCTCAGAGCGTCTGCACCAGGTCCATTTTAATGCCACGTGTGTGTGACCTTTTTTTTTGTCCTCCAGGTAACTTCATGTACTTCATGGGCTTCTCCAAGTGGCTCTTACTGTCCAGCAGGTTGGTAGCAGGTGAGTCCGAAGGGTGTGAAGTGTTCCTGAGGCTGATAATCCATTTAGCCAATTGGAATCCCGCAGATTACATCTGTCATACCAAACAACGGCGCTGTCATCTGACCAGACGCATGATGATGATGCGTGTCCTGTCCTTGCGGGATGCTGAGCTCCAGGTTTCAGTGCAGATATTTCCTAATGGAATCTGTTTCCCCTTCAGGCATTGGCACGGGTGCAGGCTCATCTATCTTTGGCTTACTGACCAGAAGCACCGCTCCAGAGAGCCGAGCCACAGTGTTCGCTGCCGTCATGGCATGTCGACAAGTCGGCCTCCTGATTGGTCAGTTCAACCCGGCCCTCTGATGCCAAATATCAGAGGCCGCCTGCTGATTATTTGATTTTTAAATGGGATGAATTGATGAGAGATTACTCCTGATACCTTTTTGTATGATAAATGTTCATTCGACATAATGACTCAAACAAATAACCTTTTTGATTGTAGTTTCTTTCAAGTCTGACCCAAAACATACAGAATAATTCATTTTCAGCTTTGATATATAGTTAAAATGAATCTTTTGACGTTGTGGTGCACTCAGGTCCGGCATTTAACATCTTCCTGAGGCTGTGTGATTTCCAGCTGGGTCCCTTTGTGGTCAATAAGCATACCGCCCCCGGGGTAAGAGTTGAAAAAGGTAATTTAACCTTTTCTGACATCTTGTTTCCCCACCAACTGACACACTCCCTCCCCCCCTTTGCAGTTGTTCATGTGCCTGCTGTGGATTCTCCTTCAGCTGGTGGTGCTCTTCATGTACTGGGACCTTCCACCTCTGGTGAGGAGGAAGAAACAGGATGGCTTGACAAACAAGAGTGAGGAAGAGGAGAAGGAGCGAGGGCTGATGGAGGAGGAGGACGAGGACAACGATGAGGGAAGGCCGTTAATGAGGTCCCAAGAGCTGGCGGGGTCCTACGGCTCGGTGGTGACTTCCAGCCCTTCAAGAGACGACGTTACTGCTACCTCCAACGCCATGTTGACACATCTCTCTCCGCCTCCGTCCCCACCGCCATCAGAAACTCACGAGTCCTCCGGCCCCTTTAAGAATTTCAGCATATCCCGAGGTAAGGGTCAGTTAATTAGCTTCTCCTCGGCCCAAAGCAGCTGTTTATGAGCTTTAGCTCCTTCCCTAAAAACCACCACGGCTGTAATTAACTTTCTTTTCTGGCCATTTTTATAAATTCCTAGCTGTTCTAGCAGTTTTGGGTTTTCTGGCTGTATTTCCCCAAGGTTGCCACATAGATCTGTACGGTGTAAAATTCATTAGCAGACTAAAGATTTGCGCTAGTTGAGTGGTTTATAGCAGCAGAAGTTTCTCTCTGCTCTGTCCCGATGATTGATCTCCAACTCTTTCCTCTGTTTTCCTCTTTGTGGCTGTAGAGTTCCTGAGAGAGGAGGTGGTTGTGCTGCTGGCCGCTCAGTTTATCACCCTCTTCAATCAGACAGCACTGGAGGTGAAATGAAGGAGCTCAAACAGAGCTCTTCAACCTTTAAGACGCCGATTCCTTGTGAAAATATGTTTCTGAACAAGAATAAAATTTGAGAATCTGAGTCAGACTTTAGCGGACTGTGCATCATTCCCTCCTCAGACGATGGTGACTCCACTGACGCAGAAGTACTTTGGCTACGGCGAGCTGGAGAACAGCGTGATGTACTGTCTCTGCGGCTCGGAGGTGATCGCCGGCTTCCTCTTTGTGCGTTGGCTGAGCCAGCATGTTGCTGAGCGTGTGGTCCTGGCCGTCGGTTTGACCATCTGCAACATCTCTGGAGTCTGGTGCCTCATCTTCCTCGCCAAACCACAAGGTGAGGAAATACCACATCTTAAGTTGTGTTGTTATTGTTGTGCTTGTTCTTTGCATTACAACTAGGGCAGGGCAGCAGGATGCATTATGGGAAGAAGACAAGCGGGTGGAGAAAGTGTAAGGCTTTGGAGAAAGTCCTGCTGGGAAGCCTTCAGTCCTTTCTTCATGTGGATTACTGTGGTTACTTTGACACGTAGCACTGAATCAGACCAAATCCAGGTCTTCATGGAAACAGCAGGTTCACCATCCCCGTCTCACTGCATCAACTTTCAGGAGCTCTGAGGAACAAAAACCAGTTAACTACTAATCCAGCATCTGTGGGATGAGCTGGACCAACAGGTCCACATCCACGAAGGCTGCCAGGACTTAAAGGATCTGCTGCTAATGCCTTGGTCCAGATCCCACAGCTCAGCTCCAGAGGTGTAGAGGAAAGGAGCCTCTCATATTAAAAGCATGCGGTCCTGATGTTATGGCAGATTGTGTAGTTTCCTCAGGATGTCGTAATTGTGTCACGCATGTGTCAAACTTTCTAACTGTAACTCCTGCAGGTGGGTTTCCTTGGCAGCTGACTGAGTTCATCATCGGGGTGTTTCTGCAGGTTTTGGGTCTGCCCTTTGTAGCTGTGGCCCAAGTTTCCCTCTTCTCCAAAGTCACGTCTGAGAAAACACAAGGTTGGAAACTCCATCTAGTGGACATAAAGACATATTGCATATTAAGTTTTGGTTTTTGCTTCGAGGAAGCTCATATTGGAGTTTTGTTTGTATGTGTGTTCACATCATCGATCTGACAATCTAAACGAGGTTTTGTGTTTGTTTGGTGTGTTGTGGTATTTCAGGATTCAGTCAGGGGGTGCGTCGCTCAGTTGGGGGTCTGGCCACCATCCTGGGCCCTCTGTGGGCTGGAGGGCTGACGGAGAACATGTACATCATGTTGGGGGTGATGATGGCTCTGCTGGCACTGCTGACGGTGAGTGACAGAAAAATGAGACTGAGACAGTGAGATGAAAAATAAAAATGGAAAGCCTGAAAGAAAACGACCCGAAGCTGCGATGATTTTAATTTTCACTGTTTGGGGAGTGGGAGGGGGGAGTGACAGTTTATATAATTTATATAATTATAAAAACGCAAGGCTGTCGTGAATTTCCTTTATATATAATTGAATCTGTCATATTTATTCCCATATTACAAAACTGGGTGTCAAATACACATTCAGTTCGATTCAGGATTGTTTTCTTTTATCGATTTTATATTTCTTAATGTCTTTCAGAAGGGTTAGAGAGAACCAGAGAATATTTTATGTAAACAAAGTTCTGTCTTTAACCCTAATGGATGAACTTAAATAGAGTAAAGTTTTTATTCCTCAACGAGGAATATAAAAAAGAAAAAAGCTACAGACACAATAGAGTATTGTAATATCACCAATAATCAGTCTTAAAAAAAACCAACACTAAAGAAAAACATTAAAATGATTTAAAATGATTTGCTTTTTTTTTTTTTTTTTTTTACACATTGTGGATTCATCACAACTGTAATGTAAATTTGAATTCAACATTCAACCATCACCTTCCCTAAATTCCCCTCAAGCAGATTCTAATTTGTCCTTTGTCACTATATCAAAGGAAGTAGCTGTCATTGCTCATGTGGCAGGCCTTAATATCTGATCCAATAATTGCTGTAAATGTGCATCTAAATTCCTGGAGAATCTAATTAAACCAATAGGAGATGAACAAACCACAGAGAACTTATGAATAAGAGGTACAAGTTGACATCTTTCAGCTTGCAGCTCCCTTTGGACTCGGGAACAAACATTCATTACGCTCATAATGAACTGAGGAACAACACAACAAGCAAATATTTCCACAGAGGAAGGGCATGTTGTTGGACCAAAACTGAATATCACTGCAAATATTTGGGGTTAAATATTTCACTGCTGATTTCAGGATTTACTTAGCAGCTTAGTGTCGTTCTGTTTTTCTAATTTGTGCTGCAGTGTATTAAATAATATTAAATAACGTCTTTTTTTTTTTTTTTTTTTTAAACTTGGTTTCACAGGAGCTTTGTCTTTCTGTGCCCTTAAAAAATCATTTAGGATTCAAATTTTTGATTGAATCAGCAGCATTTTAGAAAACAAATAGAAATGACCATATCTGCTTATTTAAACCTTTCTTTTGTCTTTTCATGCTAAAATGTAACTACAAGTCTGTCAACTGTGTCCTTTCAGCTGACTCTTATACTACTTATTCTGTTTTATCGCCATTACAAGTGCGTCAGCTGTTTATTAATTTAGCCTTCAGGAAATGCATTATCTCCACCACATCAGATGACGATGTTACTTTTTCATTTGTTCATGCAGATGATGCTGGCCTTCTCCTATGACCGTCTGGTTGAACCAGCTTCTGTGGAGGAGGCTGACAGCCCAGACAGCTGAGGTTAATCCAGCAGGAAAGGTGAATATAGAAGGTAGCTATTTGCACATCTAATTAATGCATTAGACAATAAAGCATGACAGAGCTGGTTTCAAAATGACAGGAAGGAGCAGCTCTATCTAATCCTTCGTTTTCCTCCTCTTCTCTCCACACACACCAGCAGCACGCACTTCACATCCTCCTGAGTGTTTGGACTTTTCAGCTTCTGTGTGCACGGGCAGATGAAAGCACCAGTTTGGTGTATATGCATATTTCCCATGGAAATATAAAAAAATCTTTGGGGCACCACATGTGCACACTTTGGCTCCAAACCGTTTTTCTGCAGCTGTTGAATTACTGCTGAAATGTGCTTGTGGATTTTGTTGACCTATTACTTTGTGCAATCAGCTGTTCAGACTTTATACTTATTCCACTGCAAAATGGACTTTGGAACATTTCTCAGCTCCCCCACAAAAAACCTGCAGATACATCGGAAGGTTTTTGATCTTAATCAAATATCACATCAATCTGCTTCTTGATGAACAATAATTCTATCTACCTCTGACACCGAGAAGGTTTCACTAAGAAGATAAAAGCTGAATGATTTCTGTGGCTGTATTTGTTGATTTAAAAATGTTAGAGCACTTTGAGTTCATCTCTAAAAGAATCACTGAAACGACACAAAACAATCAAATTCATCTGGGTTTTAATTTTAGTAAAAATTCTGAGGGAAACTTAACTTCCTGTCTCAGTTGTGAAAACGGTCACGTTGGGGGATTTTTCCACTTTGGCTCAATATCTAAATCTTTGAAGTGAAACTACAAATATTTGAATCTTCCTTTAAAAAGTCCACAATGAAACAAATAAATAAAATAAAAAACCTATATCTTAATAGCAACATGAGGCTTTGAAAGCTAGCTATTACAATTTGACATTTTCTCAATGTAAAGGTTGATTTAAATGATGAAACAAACTGCCTGCTTTGAAAAGAGCAGAGAAAAATAACTTGGATTTATTTTTCTTTGAGGTCGATGTAGTTCATATTTTCAACACAGGTGGGTGCTCTTTGTCTTTGGTCCAATGTCCAATGTCCTTTTATATTGAGTCTGTAGTGTTGATGTGCGATAAGTCAGAAAGTCCTTGTGTGCACTTTCACAGCAAACAATCTGGGGAAGAATAAATTGTAATTGTTTGAGGTGGCAGCACAGAAACACACAAAACGTCTTTTTTATTCACAGACACCAAAAATATGTAATGTACTGATATTTATTTCTCTATTATGTGCTTACTTCTCAGAACTTTTGTGGGCGGTTAACATGTACACAAGTTTTTTTTTTTTTTTTTTTTTTTTTTTTCCTTTGTCTCTATACAAAAAGAAAACGTTTGACCACACTTGACTGTTTTTGTGTTTTCTTATTTAGGAACACAGTAAAAAAAGAGATTGTCAACAACGATAATAATAATTATTTATATGTATATAGACAGAGTATAATTTACAGTATTTTATGAAAGACTTTCACTTTGGAAATTTACACACTGACCTGAGTCCCGGTTTATCAGGAAAGTATTTAATTTAACTTTTTCTAAGTTTTTAGGGGAATATGCTTTTCTGACATCATCTTAGGAATTAAAAAATATATAAAAATATGATTATCTAATTTATCAATAGATTTAATGGAACATTTATAAAATACACACTTAAATGTGCTTTCTACACGTGTATAAAATTAACTTTTTAACAATATCAGTTAATAATTTATTTTCAATTTGGTATAAAAATGTTATTGCAAAAATTATTCAGGGATTTTTAAGTATTTAATTATTTAAAGCAGCTTTGTATTAAATATTAGTATCATTCAGTAAATGTCAGAGCCTACATTTAATGTACAATTCTGTTGTTGAAAATATTGGGAATAATTTTAGTATTCAGATGTTATATGTTAATGATTAAATAAATAATTTTTTTATTTACATTTTAGCATGAAATTTAAATAGCAACGTTTCTACTAAATAAATCTGTTTACTAATGATTATTTAATTAAATTTTTGACTGTTGCAGATTAATAGGTTTATTTAGAAAAAAACACAAGAAACTTGTGCGACAAAAACATTTTTCATGCTTGCAATGAAAAAAAAAAAAAAAAAAAAGGTCCAAAATTTTTAGTGTTATTGATATTTTTACAGCAATTTTCTCTTATTGTACTAAAGAAATTCCTCTCTGGAACAATATCAATTTATCAAAATAAAATAATATTTTTTAGAATAAAAAAATATATAAATTAAAGTAAAGTCACTGTCACACTATTTGTATATTTTTTTTTGTTAGTTTTCATCATGAATAAAGTTCCAGAAACATTTCAGTATTTGGAAAATTTAGATTTGTGTGCGAATACAGAAAAAAATTCAGCTCAAGGCTAAAATGTACAACAAGTGGACATGGCCCCGCTGGAGGTCACTGTAACACAACCGCTTCATGCCATTTCTCACTCCTGACATCACGCCGTCGCTCCAGTGACGTGATGGCGAGGGGGCGGGGCTTTGACTGTGAACTCTAGTTGAACCTGTTTTGATTTCGTGACAGGCGGCTCAGAAATATTACGACACAGGGCCAGCAACAGAGGTATTTTAGGCTCTTGTTTAATATTCCCCCCAGTTCATCACACCAACCCATCTCACACACACACACTCACACACTCTTGGCCTGCAGCGGCGGCCTGACCGAACAGCGACCCTTCAGATTGGGGTCAGTGCAGAGCGGGTCATGTGTCGTATCAACAGTAGTTGTCGGGTTAAGTTTGGCGAGCTCGCTCCTCCTCGCCGCCATTTGCAGAGATAGGTTACGAGGCATACACAGCCAAATTCGGTGATGATAATGGACGTGAACTCTTGGTGAACTACGTTTTTCTTCGGGGAGGGTGGGCGACTCAGAGGGCAGTCAGAGTTCAGTGGGACTTCGGTGTTTTGGGTTATTTTTCTTTTTTTTTCTTCAACCTCGTTCTCGGGGCCTGATCCTGATCCCTGACTGACCCGGAGGAACTGGACTGGGGAGGATGTCGGGGATGAATTCAGATGATGCGCTGCAACACAAGGGCTCATGGGACATCACAGCTTAGCCCAACATATATATTTTAAGCCCGGGAGTGCGAACATAACTGTGGCGCTGTGTCACCCACCACTTTTCCCACATAGCTCCTTTTTCTCGTGCACGCTTTTCGGGAATAATACCTCCAACTTGATCATTATAAGACTTTCATGAAGCGAGCTGAGACGGGTAATAAAAGGATAGAAGTGCTCTCAAGCTTGAAGTTCTGAGCTGCTGAGCGTTTGAAATATTTAGTTGTGCAGAAGCGTCACAGATTCTTAATGTTTGTGTAAAAAAAAACAAAAAAAAAAAAAACTGCTCCGACCGCACTCAAATCAAAATGGTGGCACGGACAGAAACCTGTGAAAGTCCCTGAGTGTCCCTGCATGGATCCGGAGTTAATAATACATGTGTCACTGCTAAGAGGTGCAACAGCTCGAAAGTGAAGCGGCTATGGGGGGAAAAATGGGAGAAGCAGAGTGCTGGAGTAGTGGTATGATGTGGGGGGGGGGGGGGTAAAAAAAAAAAAAAATCAAAAGGGGGGATGTACGGGGGGGAAAGTTTGCCACAACAAGAAGAGTTAAGCACCAAATGACTCCTGCGCCAAAGTTAGACTTCAGCCCAGTTTAAAAAGTTTAAAAGGTCAAAAGTTTTGTCTGGTTTCTGCAAGAAATGGACTTCCTTCAGAAAATTGAACTCCATTTCTGTCACCCAGGGCTGTAACATGCAGAGGATTTTCTCTCTTCTTCTTCTTCTTCTTCGTTGGTGCTATCAACGAATGCTTCTTCTTCTGACTGAATGAATAATTAAGTGTGTGTCGCCTATAGCCGCGGCTCCCTGGGCTGTGTTGTGCGAGTTAGCCAGCTGCTGTTTCAGAGTTGTGTTTTGCCAAATGGGTCACGCTTCAGCCTCCCCCGGAGCTCAAAGTTTTCCTCTTTCATCTTACAGCACTCACACTCTGACTGCATTTTTTAATTCTGATGCTCTTTTTGACCTTTGACTTGGCTCAATTCTTGACCGGAGTGCTCGATGAGATGAGAGCAGCACATGAGGGATTAAGGATATTTCTGTCACTTTTTACACCTTTTCAAACTGTTTAATTAGTTCCAAACTCTGTGAGCAGAATACTAATTTCTACTTGACATTGCAGCACTTTTTTCCCTCTCAGTTATGTGTTTTTTAGACAGCTCCTCTCTGGAAGCATAAAAAGACACTTTAATTTAGTAAATGTAGTTTTTTCCTGCCAAGCCCCATCTGTGATATTTATTATATGATATATGGGAATTAAGGCTGCGGGTGTTCCTTCTCAAATATGTGGAACAGCAGCAGTTGGTTTGAGTACCTGACCGTTTAATGGCACCAAATATCCTTTTGAGTGTGAACTAAAAATACAAAATAATTTTTTTCCACCTCTCAACACGTTACACTATTAAGCTATTTCTTCCACACCTGTTTGTGAGCCCAACAGAATATCTAAACGATTTTCAATGCCAAGGCCTTTAATTCTGCATTTTTCATCATTATATTTATAATAATTAATACTGCACTTTCAATAGAGTCATTGGATCCTTTGGAGTTCAGGCCCTGACTATATTACTGCACGATGCTGTTAAAGTTTACAAAACTATCTCACAGATGCTTGAGAAAAGCAGGTCTTATCATCTATTCAGCCTTCATTACTGCAGAGCTGCTTCAGGGAGAAATCTGCATATCTCAAACATTCTTCGCCTTCAGTTTCCTTCTCAAACTTTTCCTCGTCCGGCCCTCGCAGTCTTAATTATGTCTCGTCCAGAACTATCCCCCAACGGCTCCCACCAAGCTGTCCACAATGAGCCTCCGTCCTCATGTGTCCCCGCCTCTGCTCCCAGAACAGAGATTACCGGCCCATCTGTATCACCAGAGCCAGGCCACGCTAAGCCGCCGGGAGCCCTGCTCAGCAAGGCACCGCCGCAATTGTTAACCCTGATTAACTTGATGTGGCGTTTGGTGGAGGGAACAGTGTGAAAATCAAGCCAGTGCCGTGACCCAGTGCCCCGCCGCTGAACCGAGAGGGAATTGGCCAAACTTGGGGAGGGTGCAAAAACATAAAAAAAAAAAAAAGACAGAGAGAGAGATGGGAACAAGAAGAGGATAAAACGAGATCCATCTCTGCGATGGCAGAGAGATTAAGGCTCTCAAATATGGTAACCGAGGAAGTGGCAGATGGAGACAAATAGGTTTTTCTCTCTTAGAGTGGAGAACGCGAGACGTCAGCTGAGATACTGACTCCTGCATTAAAACACAAATCAGTGCGACTGTTTGCGGCCCAACGAGCTTCGGAGGACATTAAAGATTTCCTTATATCTGCTATAGTGAGATTATCATCACAGCGCGGTATGAACTGGAGCATAGTTTAAAGATGACAACATATGGAAATACACACACTGTTGGTTTTACTTCAGTCATGCTTTGTCTCCAAGCCCCAACAAACCGATACGTCTGCTTTTTCTTGGACTTTAACCGCAATAAGAAATTCATATGATGTCTGTCGTTTTCTCAATATTAGTTTATTCGAATTAGATGCTAGCAATTCCCTGTCAGATAACAAAATGAACTCTTATGCAGCACATTTCTTATTAAATCAGTACTTTGCTCTGGATGCAATGTGTCTTTGAATCTTTCCTCTCAGACGGGCCTGAAATAGTTCCTACTTGCTGAGGTGCATTTGAAAATCTCAGATTTTTCTTTACCCAGAAATGCATGACTGCCAGTGGGCTCAGTCTGAAAGGTCAAGTTAAACTGTACGCCAGCTTTGATATTTCCTTCCTGACATACTGTTTGACCAAACTGGCAGAAAAACCGTGTTCAGACATGTTGTCTGGCAGAGTTTCAGCTTTCGCCTCCAAATATGATCTTAAAATGCAGAAATACCCAAAATAGAATATCGGCCAGCGTGACTTTACATCCTGACAGAAAAAATCTCAGTTCTTGAGCAAACAGATGAAGAAATCTTTCTCCTTATTTATTTATTTTTCACTCACAGCTTCAACCTAATGTAGTCATTTTTATTCCAGAGAATAGATTTGCAAGAAATAAATTTATGAGATTTGATGAGCTCAACACACGATCTGTTGTTCCTGAACGTGGCTGCAGGGTCGAGTGCGTCTCGTCCAGAGATGACGGACGTTTTCTGGTCCTCGGCAGCAGACGCAGAGTCTCGTCCTCCTCCGTTCGTTACACTTTAGAGACGAAGTGAGATTACCAACACCACTCAGACTGAATTGATTGGGACAAATTATTTACGGCCCTCTACTACAGAAGACTTGTGGAGGAAGTTTTTCCCTCCACTGTTGCCAAGTGTTTGCTCATGGAGGGACTTTAAAAAGTTCCATGAAGAGTTTGGTCTGGGCCTGCCCAACATGTAAAGAGCCCTGAAGTAACTGTCATGAATAAAATTGGATTTAACAACAACAATTTGGGAGGCGGGTGCTAAAAAAATACCATAAAACATTACATTAACTGATTTATTCTTCAAGGACTTGAACATGCAGCTGCTTTTTCAGGAGCTACATTTAAAAACTAAAATATAAAATTAAAAGAATAATCTGTGCCTGTCTATTTGATTTATTTAATTGGCTTCAATAAGTTTGTTGTTTTTTTTGTTTTTTTGTTTTCTGTGGCACAGTTATGAGAAACAGGATTTAGATTTGTGGATCAAACCCAGAAGATGTTCAGCGGTGGAGAGTTTAAATTCAAAGCTGTTAGTTTGAATCTTACACGCAGCGGTGTTGGTTAAAATGTGAATATTTCTGCACTTCAAATAAATGAATTATTTGGATGTCCTGAGCGATGGGAGCGGTGCAGGTGACGGTGTTATGGATTAGGCTGCTAGAATAGAATAATACAGTGAGCGCTGTAACGACCCCCCACCCCCCCTCAGCCCCTGGCCCTTTCTCCTTTGACCTAATAATTAAGCTGCTTTTGGTGTTATAAACTGAGAAACAGCTTTGCCAATCTGCAAAGACAAATCTCTCTCAACTCAACCTCAACTTTGGGGAGGCGGCTTCTGTCTTCCTCCTGATGCATGGCTGCTTTCTCGCTCTGAAATCTTTTATCATCCCACCGAGAAACATTAATCCTACATTTGGAATCTGTGAGAAGCAGCACTGGAACGTCACAAACAGCCAAGTGCTGAGCCTTTTTTCACAAACTGACCGCTGTGATTTAATGTCATAGATGTGAGAAGTCTTAATGAGAGGGGAGGGAAATCGCAGCTTTGGCGACGTGTCCTTGTGACGGTCGAGCTGCAGCAGCAGACTGAATCTACTGGAAGTCATTAAAACTGGAGCAAAATCACAGAAAAGCTGAGAAGATGGAAACGTGGACGACCTCGTGGTCTGATAGTCGGTGCCGTAAAGTGCAAACTCTGAACTTTGCATTAGTTTAGTTGGTTTATAAAGAGCCATTTGTGCTTGAAGGACGATTAGAATTTTTACATCAGTACATAAAGATCTTATCTTAAATACAGTTTTCGTTACAAACTGTCCTGTGCAAATGTTTTCCCATACAAAAGAAAAAAAAAATCTCTTCTGTTGT
Source organism: Echeneis naucrates (assembly GCF_900963305.1). NCBI lineage: Eukaryota > Metazoa > Chordata > Actinopteri > Carangiformes > Echeneidae > Echeneis > Echeneis naucrates. The sequence continues at coordinate 1,413,550 of NC_042514.1, forward strand.
GTTTTTATTTGATTCAGCTAATGCAGTTTAACGTGGAGATTGGTTGGGAAAAGTCTGGAGTCAACTCAAGGCAAAGAATTAGTTGCAGAGCTGGAAAAATATTCCAAAAATCATAGAAAATGACAAAATGGCCAAGTGCAATTTCCAAATAGCAGAACCTGCAAAAAAAAAAAAAAAAAAGCCACTTCAGTTTCTCATGATCCTTTAAGTGATAAGTTATGATCGACTAGCTGCTTTACAACATTAATGAAACATTAAATATTCAATAAGAAAACAATATTCTTTTTTTTTTTTTTTAAATAAAAATGTACTTTAATTTAGATTGTTTGGCCACTGAAAAGCCTGAAGAAACATCTTTTAGACTGAAATAAAAACAATCACATTCTGAGAAAGTGATTTAGATTTTTGAAAAGTTCAGCAGCAACCCAAAGTTGATTTCAACCTGAAGATGTGATCGAGCCCCCGACTCCACAACAAACTTATGAAAGCATCGCTCGCGTTGTTTGGGGGGGGCTGAGTCTTGATGGCATTACAGAGCGGTGACCCAGGATTAAGTGTGGCGGACAGTAGCAGTTTGATTTGATGGGCCGATGCTGTGTTGTTAAATCGCTCATTAAATCCAATTAGGGGGAGGCAGAGGGAGACAGACCCGAGTGTGGGGGGAGGGCAGGAGAGTGTTACTGCTCCTGAGGAAGTTTGCGTGCCAAGCCAAGCAGGTGAAAATCTCCAACTCTGAACTCCTGACCTTTCTACAGCAGCACTCCCTTCTTCTCCGTGATGACGAAGCGCGATCGCCCGACAGGCCTCACGTGCAAAATGGACTGCCGAGCCAATTAGCGTCTCCTGAAATTAAAGACAAGTGTCTGAGTGTTACGCTCATGTGGTGCAATCAGCCCGAAACAAATGACACACAATTACTCCACATAACTGCGCCCCCCCCTCCCCCACCACTTTCCCCCGCTGTGGCCTAACAATCACCCCCAGCTAAACTTTCCAACAAAACAACGGGAAACTAACGTTCCTGTACTTAATAATCCATCCAGTTCACCCCCCCCTTTATCTTTTTCGTGGTTTCTAATGTTTTTGTCTCTGAAAATGCAGCATGATGGTTTTAGGCACAAACAAAGACGGATTACAACAGACTGAAGACTGAGTCAGCCTCCTCTGGCTTGTTGATCTGAGGGTTCGCTCTTGTTTATTTTGCAGATTGTCACAACACTGCTGCTCTAACGCACACTGTTTGTGAAGTTATCTGGGATTCATGCGTCGTGTCTCCGCGCTGTCTGCCCTCCCTCGTCCAGCTCTTCCAGCCTTCAACGTTTTCCTAAAACCTGAAACGCCGTGCTTCAATAGCTCAGTTAACTGTGGATTCAATGTTAAAAATATATGTCTGCATTTGTTACAGTCAAACGCAGAGAAGTAAAAACTCTTCACTTACACCAGCACTTATTCTGAAAACTGTCTGTTATAAATAACTTGACTTCAGTCTGCCTTTTTAATTCATCTAAATTCCTGCAGTTTGTCTAAATGAACTGATTTCTCCTTTATATTTAAACTGCATTCTACAGGGAAAATTATTCATCAGTCTGTCCAAAAATAAAGTCAATTAATGGAGGGTTGCGTCCGTGCGTATATTTGATGTTTTCCAGTTCGTGAAAGTGTTTGATTGTAGAAACAGGAACTTTTCAAAATAAAACAAATATGTCTTAACTGCACTGCGCCGTTAGCTTAGCACTCTTTTTAAATGATTCATATTCCTGATTCCTGCTCCTGAAACAAAAATCCATTTCCTCCCGGAGTAGACGTGCTACGCTGTTGCCTCTTGACCACTTTTGTAAATATTGTAAATTTACTTTTGGATATTCATTGGAAACACAAACTGAGTTTGTGGGTTCACAGGCAAAGTAAAGTCCATCTGATTTTGTAAAAACAACACATTCTCTGTCTCCAGCTGTCTCCTGAGTGTCTTTCTGTCCAATTTGGTTTCTATTTCTTCTGCTGCAGGCTGCACCGGCTTGCTCCACCCGTCTTGTTGCTTCTCCTCTCAGCCAGGCTTTGTGTTGTAAGCAAGCAGCTGTTGATGCTCATGATATCTGTATTACGGCTCATAACTGTGTGTCTCAAACTCAGTTGAACCTGGTTTTCCTTCGACAAATTTGTCTTTATTTGTGTCCTAGTTTCAGGCTCCGTGGCTAATTGTCCTTTATCTTTGTTCTGATCTTGGTTTTCTTGCATCACGTCTCGGTTTTACACATGTTGAGCCAACTCTGTTTATCACAGTCTGTAAAACTTTCCCTCGTGGTTCTCTTTAATCTTCCCGTCCTTACTTTGTATGCAGACATTTACTGGTTCCTTCTGGGTCTGTATGCAGATTATAGGGGCTCTTATATCTTTAAAATCCTTAGTTGAAATGACTTTTTATGTCCTCGGGAGCTGCTTTGGTTATCAGTCCCCGAGGTCAGACTGAGTTACTCCTGACAGAAATGTTTTTTTTTAGGTTGTCTCTTTTCTTCTATAGGAGCCACAGAAAAATCCTTTAAAACTGAAAGTGTGCTGAAGATGATGGACTTTAAACCTGCAGTGAAAGATTTGATAGCAAACCAAATGTTTTAATAATAACAATATACAATTTAAATTTACCTGATGATTATATTATTTTCTGACATGAGTACTTTTAATTTGGAGCATTTTAGCTGTAACTGTGTTCCAGATGAATTTACCCACTGGACATTTATTTACAATCTTCTGCTGATAATTTTGACTGTTTAGCAATATTATCAGTTTAAAGTGAAATAAGATCAATAATACTAATATTAAACTATAAAATCAAATATCCAAGTAAATTGAACATAACATACAATTTATTGTTCTGGTTTAATATAACTCATTGAGGCAAACAGGTTATTCAATCTATTGTGTTTTATTATTTCCAGTATTTGAAAAAATCTGTTAAAAACTAAATGAAATAATTTTTTCACAGCAGGTTCCGTTTGTGGCTACAGTTTAAACCTTTACTGCAATAAATCAAATCCATTTTATATTCATTTTATTACAAAATGATTCACTTAAAGACACAAATTAGGATTATATCAAAAAGTTGAGCTCTTTTCTTCCATTAACCATTTTTCTATGGTTTCTTTGGTCGAATAATAGTCTAGAGTTTGGATATACATACAAACTAAAGCTCATAATTCAGTGCTGTGTTTTACATGTGGCCTTTTGTTCTTTCCTCTGATGTTGCATCCTCATTCAGCGTAACTGTACATTTTTAGATCTGTCACATTATGTAGGACCTGATCACTGCCAAGTTTTGAAAACTGCGTCTTGGAGCCAGAAGGTGAAGGGTTTCCGCCCCGGGCTGCCAGTCGAAGGGCGGGACAGGACTTCCTCAGTCAGAGTCAGCAGGGCTGCCCTAACCTTTTCCTGACCTTTGACATTCTGGGCATTCTGCGTTCCGTCTCTCGACTTGTTCCGGCCCACAAAACCGACATAACAACCTACAAACTGCTCTTCACGTGTGACATCGCAGGCGACCTGGAGAGTCGAGGTTTTACGACACGTTCGGCGTGTCGTCTCCGTGTCTTCTCCTGAATATGTACAAGGATGGCTGAGGGGGACAGTTATGGCACAACTCTTTGTCGAGATCGTCTCTAACAGGCTGCGACTCCCAGAATAGATGACAACTCTGACACTGATGTATCACGTCTCTGTCGTTCAGACGTGGAAGGCGGCCTGGCAGGGCTTGATACAGCAGCTCAGGCGGAGGGCCGACAGGGTGCTGGAACATGGAGGGAGGGTGGGTGGGGGGGCTATTTAAAAACAATCCTATCTGTGAATTCACTGTGGACTAAACAAAGGATTGGGCCTCATTAAGTTAAGAGCGTCCACGAAAGCAGACCAGTTGTTATGTGAACATTCTGCCGGGGAGACCACCGCGAGGCAATGGCCCATTTATTCTCTCCCTCCCTGAGTAACTGCGTGTCCTTCCAGCACATCATACGTCTTTGCTCATAGCGAGCGTCTTCCCAACCCAACCCCCCCTCAACCCGCCTTCCCGTCCCCCTTCATCACATCCATATTGCTGCCAGTCATGTGTATATGTCAGGAGTGGCAAAACAATAATAAACAATGACAAACGGGCCCGGCTGTTTTCTGCTGCGCCACAGAGCAGAAATAATGATGGAAGGCTGCGTCGACCAAACCACCACAAAAAAAAAAAGCCTAAACAAAACAAAAAGCATCATACGTTCTGGTTAATTCAATAATCAAACTTTAATTTTTGTTTTCCAGGTCAGCTCACGCACGACACAAATGTCCTGGATAGTTTGTTCGGTCAGTAAACATCAACATTCTTTTGTTTGCTTGTTAGTTTTTGCATTTTGTTGTAGTTTTTTCTTTTTCTGAAACTTCTCATTTGTTTCCAGTAAATTCAACAGTGACAAATTAAAGGCAGAAAGAAAGAGGAACATCAAATTACTGAGCAGAGTCTGTCCCATAAATGAAGTTGACACTTGTATACTTAATGAATTAACTAAAAAAAGTTTTGTTATTGTGCAACTTTGTCGTGATTAAACCTCTAAAATATGTTCAAATTATATTAAATATGCACGACAAAGAGCGACGACACAATAAAGTCCATTATGAGCGGGCAATTGAAGTGCAGCTAATTTAGCTGATGGACATTTCATAGGAGTGAAAATCAATGTGCTTTATTAACCAGCAGAAAGCAACAAGTGACTTCACATAAAAATCAGGAAAAAAACTCAGAGAAATATAATTTAATATCAGATGTGTTATTAAGCCAATGTGAATTAAATTAAAAATTATTTTTTCACAAGATTTGCAATATTAATAAATAATGTATAACAAGAGCTGTTCCAAAATAAGGCACTTTTGGTGTAAAATTTATATTTTTTGACTGTTTGTGAAAAGTTTTAAATTTAGGAGATTTTTGATGTTGTATAAAACGCATTATACTATATTACATTTTGTTATATTATAGGGCTGTTGGATTTAAAAACTTATGAGCCATAATTCTAAACCTGATATGCAGACTTAGTAATTAAAGCTGCCTTAAAGGGTTTGGAACGAGAAGATGCTCTTTAAGATAGAATGAATTAAAACATGACTTTAAGTAGAAATGTGTGTCGTTTGTAATTTAACAAATATATATTTAAATGATCATATGATGGCTCATATTATATATATATATATATATATATATATATAATATGATATGTTAATATGAGCCATCATCACTAATATATGATATATATTAGTAATAAGGTTTGTTTAGATATTTTGGTGATAACATCTCTGAAGCAGCTTTAAAATGATGTTCACCATAAATGATCCACTTAACCCACAAATGAAATACAGATTAGTTATATATTAAGACCTGAGGAGGAATTTTCGTTGCCTAAATATTTTATATACTTTATATATTTTAAGGGGACCATGTAATCTGTCTATCTCAATCTAAGTGACATTTATCATTAATCACCACTAATATTTTTATTCATTATGAATCAGAAAATTGAGTGAAACTATTGTTGGCAGAAATGCGTGGAATGAACGGAGACAGAGCTGTGTGCGTTAAAAAACCCACAAAAAACAGCAGCAAACGAACAAACAGCAGCGCGTTTTAATCTTGATTATGAGAGAATAAAAAAGAAGCTTAGCTGTTTACTCAGACAGCGTGAACCCTGAGTGACTCGTTCAAAGTTCACCGGGAGGTTATCGCTTCAAATTAGCTGACAGATCTGCAGGCTTTCTGCTGTGTGGCAGACGTGCTCCAATAGGGGGCAGTGTATCGCTGTTTTTTTTCTCCTGGGGGGGTGCACGCGCTGCCGTTAAGGTCAAAGTAATGAAGGAACAGAGAGCGAGAGAGAGAGATATGACCCTCCGATGAACTTCCAATCTGCTGGGAGCCCGGCGAAGCTCTGCTGACTGGTTAAATGCCAACGCTCCACCTGTGGGAAGGAGAAAAATGACAATGATGCATCTGTATTGGAGTGAGCGACTGTGTTTGTGTTTGTGTTTGCATCCGTCTGTTAGTTTTCGTTTGGGTGCCGGTAATCAAGCTAACATGTGGCCAGCTGGGCAGGAAGTGTTGAACGTCCCACGTTTCAGGTTTGGTGACTTGGTCTTGAGTGCTGCAGATGAAATCCAGCAAACATTTTGCTCTGAGATTAAATTAAGACTATTTAAAGCTCTAGCTGCCAGATCGCTTCTCCAAACAATCCGGTGCCACCCCCCCCCCCCCCCCCCCCACACCCCCCCCCCCACTTTTTTGGCTCTCTCCCTTTCTTTTCTCCATCACTTTATTTCGTTTCCTAACAAAAGCCAGGACTGGGAGGCACATGATTAGGCCGCCACTAATTGGTATCAGATTCGCAGGTTTGGATCTTGCGGCGCTGGCCGGAGCCAAAGAATTGCTCACATCTGCACGAGGGGAGAGAGAGCGGGTAGCTGGGAACCCGAGTGTGTCGAGCCGTTTGGCCCACCATCAGATTCCCCCGCCATCACGCACAGCGCTTCGCGGGCCAAACGAGCTCCGAGCACACGCACGTACGACGGCTTTCATGTGCGAGCCAAACTCTGATCAGACGACTTACATATTGACACCTTTCACAGTTTGTTAGTACCTTGATAGCGAAGAAGCAGGACAGCTGAGACGTCTGCAGTGTGACCGAAACAACTGACTGGTCTGCCCCCCATATTTTCTGCATTCATGCCCCCCCGCCCCCCACTCATGTGAAAAACACAAACATAAGACGCAGACCTTCTTGTTCTTGTCAGTGCTAACTGGGGGGTCTTTGAAGGAGGAATTTTATGATCGGCCTTCACCTCTGAATATGTTTTGGGAAGTCAGCCCAGTCTGTTTCGACTTTAACGCAGGGACCTGAGTGGGAAGACTGGGGAGGGGAGGGGAGGTGGAGGGGGGGGCGGGCAGCAGGTGATCGCAATGCCAACAACAGATGACAAAGAAAACAAAAATCATTTTCGCTCACCTAACATGCCGTCCCTCCCCAGGGGGACGTCCCTGACCCAGAAAACAGCAGTAACCATTAAGCTAGTGAGGCGATAGCACGCCCACCACAGTCACGCACTTTGCCAGCAGCTGACACGTGGGAGGCTGCTGTTGGATATGAGACAGCAGCCACGAGGGGCTTCCTGCCAGTAGTCCAGCGGCGCTCCAGTTTGGGTTAACCCCTTATTTCACCTGACTCCCGTTTCCTTAGGACGAGCACCATGAGAGCACGGGGGTGACGCTTGGATTTACCCAGGTAGCATGAGTGTGGCGGGAGACCCACGTTTGTCCACGTCCCCTGAATCCAAGCATGAAGTACAGCTGGCTGATGATAATCAGCTCTAATGGTGTTTTATGGGAGATTTGTGAGTTAAGAAAATGTGATTAACCATAACTGCTCAGAAAAGTCTTGAACCGTCCACGGCATCACCTGTTGGTTCGTGAGCTGCTGTTTTATTGTCGGCCATCTTGTTATTTTTTGTTTTTTTTTTGGGGGGGGGCTGATCTGAATTTAAGACTTGAAAGCAAAGACTAAGACTATAAACTCTTTAAGGAAACTTTTAAAACAGACTCCAATACAATCTGACTTCTCTTTACAGCCTGATGGTCGTTAGATAGAACGCAGGTTTAAGGTTTCACTTTTATGTCCAGTCAGTCATCATTTCTCTGTTGTAATATCTTTACATGCGTCTGTACTAAAATATTACTCTATTTGATTTCATGATATGAACCAAAAACATCTTGCAACTATCATCAGTAAATGTCCAAAGCTGCAATTTATCTGAAGAAGAAACTAAACAATGCAGTTATGTGGGAGATTGATGCAGGCCATGAAAAGTTCCTTCTCTGCTGAAATTCTCTCTGGGTGAGAATGGTCATAAATAACTGAGTGTTCATTCATGAGAGCGGCTCGCGTTACTTACTCATCTGAACATTTTTGGAGTTGGCTGGCGATGTCGTTTCAAACTCAGCTCGTTAAAAACCCTGCTGGAGCTCATCTGGCAGCCTTCCACCAATCTGAAGAGCTCTTACTGTGTATCTGCCGCTTCGCGACGCCACGCCTGTTTTACCCCCCAAACCCTGCTGACTGCAGGTGGTGGCAGCCATCTTGGGGAGCAGAAGTGGAGCCATGGACGGGAGGTGAATCTGAGGTGAGCTGAAGGGAATGGAGGGTGAATGTGTGTTGATGGAGGGATTATAAATTTGGTGATAAGAAGACTTTTGGATCCAACAGCAGAAATCAGACAAAATGTTATTGAGGGATTATTGTAGTGGTCTTCAGCAGTGCAGCGTATCTTTGCCTGACTTTTGTTCAGCCTTCAGAACTTTTAATCTTTTTTTTTTTTTTTTTTGAATCATTACACATAAGCTCCTTTCCATGTCGAACCGAGCCCTTCAGGGCAGGACAGCGTAATGTCTGTGGACTGCAGCACCACATATTTTCTCTACCAATTAGAAACATTAGAAGAACATCTTAATTGGCTTTCATATTTTATTTCCATCTTCATATTTGGCAAACAATCAGCCTAAAATTGCAGCAGTGTGTACAGATATGAGGCATGTGGTGCCTTGCAACTGCAACTCACTCCAGATCAGGATCGGCCAACTATTAGTAGACGGTCTTTTTCTTCCAGCTCTCCATCAGATAACAGAACGCTGAAAACCGGGAACTTTGATTGGAAGGGACAATTTTCCTGCTGCATTTACACATGACAGTATAAAGCAGGAGGGGGAAAGGCTTTCAAATCGTATCGTTTCCACTTGTCCAAACTGACATTCATCTGGCTTGCTCTTTAATTAAACCAAAAGTGAGGTCAGAAAGATTGTTATGCCACTTTCTTGAAAAAGCTTTTTGTGGAAACACAATCCTGCGACCATTTTACAAAGCCGGAGTCACCTTATCCGTCCGCAGCAGCCCGCTCACGCTCTGAACCTCGTCCAAACGCAACAACCAGGGACTGTACACAGCATGAGGAAAAACTGATAAAATGTGATCCCCCCTCCTTGTCACTCCTTCTCTCCCATTGTAAGTCTCTCCCTCCCCCTTGCTGGCACATCCAGTCAAATTAAAACTGTGGGGATAGGAAGGGAATGGCGGTTTCTGAATTCCCAGAAGAGGGAGATTGGAGACGGGAGCTCAGAGCCACCACTTCACCCCCTTTTTGCTTCTTTTGTAATCCCGGGTAGAAACCGAAGAGAGGAAGAAAGGCCAGCGACTGCTGCCCACAGACGTTACAATAACAGAGAGTAAACCGAACTAAAACCCCGTCCATAATCTGGGCCACGGAGCGAGGCCTGAGGAGCAAGGGACAACACCAGTCTGTGTGTGTGTGCGTGGACCGTCACTTCCACTCATGGGTAACAGATGGCGCCTTATCATTGGCCAGGATCGGCCGTGCAGCGCACATTCCTAGACATGCCGGTAATGCCTCTTGTGATGTTCACTTAATGCTAACTTCACGTGGAATTACACACCGAATTACCGTGAGAGTGCACACTTTACTGTCTGCGTTACTTCGGGGGGGGGACGGGTTGAGAAAATTGTCTTGTAATGATTGGACAAACTATTACGCCTTTTAAATTTCACATCCAGGATCCAGTTTGTTTGTTACCATCAGCATGAGTCCATTTGTGCACAGACAAGCCATTTCACCTGGTCAACCAAAGACCTGCCCCCCCCGCCCCTCCCCCGCCTTCCTGCACCCTTTTAATAATGCTCTTTTATTCCTGAACACATAATTAAACACTGTCAATCAGGCTAAATACCAGGAATAGTTGGACAAGTGCCTAAACAAGGATGGGGGGGCCAGTACATGGAGTACTCTGAGTGATGGATCTGTTCGAGTCCATAAATGCTGCTGTGAAGAGAGAGAGAAAGGTGAAAGCTGGGGGGCTGAAGGAAGGCTGGATGGAGGCCAAATGTGCAATGGTGGATTGAGGAGTTCACACCGGAGTGCAGCAGGTGGTGGGGGGGTCTGTTGTTCACTGTGGCTGCGCTGTGAGAGCTGGACAATGAGGAAGATGATTGACAAAAGAAGGAAGGCCTGTGCAAAGGCGGTGATGTCCTCCAGGTTTGGACGAACAGATGTGTGTGTGTGTGGAAGCTGTCTGGGGTAGGAACATATGTCCAAGCCCCGTTTATTTGTCTGGGTTCATCCACAAAGGTTCAGCTTCTCCCAAACACATCTGGATTTTTAACGTTCCGGTGATGCAGCTCGTCCGGCAGCAGCTATTCTGGAGTTTTCTCGACAGAATGGTGACAGTGAATGTTTCACATCCATCACGCTCAGAATGGAGAAAGATTTTCCGAGAGGAGTAGCTGTTGACATGTCGGGAAACGGGCTCATTTGCTGCTTGAGCAAGGGAAGGGAAGTTCGGCGTCACTGTCAACACAAGTACGCTGTTATAGCTGTTAATTTGAGGAGTTTTAGATACGAGCTTGTTAGTGAGCCGGTCTGTGTTTAATGAGCAGACACACACACTAACAAAGATCCTCCTGACCTTTTTCAACACAATGCCAAACAATGGACGGACCAACACACCACTCGCTGGGAAAAGCTGAGCCTCTTTTTTTCCATTTAAATAAATAAGTTGGTTGTATTTTTCAAAGAAGCCGAGACTATTCTCAGACATTTTAATTCATCCTGTTATCTGAAGATAATGAGATATTATCTGGAGAAAAATATTTTTATACTGCTCTTACAGTTCCCGCCCTAATCATGATCACAAATCTGCGGCTGTTAGATGCAAAATCACACACACACACACAAAAAAAGCTATGAAATTTTTCCCTTTTGTGTTTTTTCCCAAATGGAATTAAAGTTTCATGTCTAAAAGGCTAAAAGTTTTCAGCCTCTTTGGGATAATGGAGTCCAGATTTGACAAGCTTTGTGGTTTTTTTTTTTCTGGACCTGGTCTGATTTGGTCTCGATGTGGAAAAAAGGAGAGAAATGACCCATTTCTGTCACGTAGAGAAAATAAAGGTTTCGCAAATTTGAGGTTTTGGTTTCAGGCAACGCTGACGCTTCGCCTTAAATCTGTAGCAGGATGAGCCGCAGTGAGCAGAGGAGCGGTTTCCTTCTCTTTGTTTGGCTTTCTGCTGATAATATCTCATTATCCTGAGATAAAGAAACATTCAGTCTCTCGGCTTTTGTAAATTTTATGTATTGGTAACTAGTTAATGTGTATTTGAGTCAGTTTAAAAAAGAACAACGCAGCTTAAGTGCTTGAACTTGTGTAGTTTATTAGATATTTTGGCTAAACTGCAAAGCCTCTATAAACACTGCCCTTGTTTTGATATTTAATAGCCCTATTGCCCCCCCACCCCGAGAGACAAAGCACATGATAAGGCTTAACTGGGGCTGTGACGGGCTTAGGCCACTGGTTACTGTGAGGAGTGACGGGCTGATGGGAAAACGAGTTTCCGATGGATTGTGAGAGCGGCCGCAGTTTGCTGATGTCACCGGAGCGCTGCTTGGCACGACGACGCACGAACACAAAGACACACATGGATCACCTGCCTGGAGACAGGGTGGATTATGGGGAATTAGGGGGGCACTGTATGACTTGGCACCAAAACTTGGGGTCCTGTTGTTGTCGGTGCCGGATCTGATCTTCTGCCAAAGCACGCTGGCACGCCGGCGAGTGCACGGATGACCGAGGACACACTGATGCGAACACATGGACAAGGTCAAGACGGACACGCTGTGCACATTCTCCCTCACACACACACCAGCAGTGTAAGTGTGTCCCCTGTCCAACAGTAGCAACTGTAACAATGACAAGGCTTAGCAATGCAATACACCCTCCCCCCCCCGCAGATTGACATATGAGACTGCTGTTCATACAGTGCGACCATTCAAAGCCCGATAACTCTGTTTTAGCTTACACTAACCTGCAGCTGTGCACGTTCATAATTAACAGTGAGGCCTTTCTACTCGGGCTTTTAGCCACAAGCATCTCCAGCTAATGTAAACTGTGACGTACCGCAGTGGATGATGGGTATCAGCTGACACAAAAAAAAAAAAAAAAAGAACCGGCCACCATGTTTAAAGATCAGCTCTGTAATGACTCAACACGCAGGTGATCCATAACAACAAATTCAGTTTCTGAATCTTCAGATGGGCCCAATTCACTTACAGACAGATGTTCTGGTCTTCATCAGCAGATGGCGGAAATGTGGTCGCACAAAATGTGGTTAATACAGAATTTGGGTCACATGCTAAGAAACCGAGCAGATGTCTCATTAACTGATTCATAAAACTGGACTTTGACTCCAGTCTTAACTCTACATCCTATCTAGTTTGTTGTATGAGGAACTAAGGCTGTATTGAAGTCTATGGGAAAATGTCCCTCCTCCTCCCTGATGAGTTTATGGTCTCAGTCTCTAGTTTACCGTGTTCAACTCAACATGATGTTCATTTTTTAAATGATGCTCCATTTAGAGGGAAACAGAGCAGGAAGGAGGGGAGGAGTTAGGGGGCGGGGCTACTGAGTGACTGACAGACCGCACCACACATGGTGACCAGTCTGACAATCCAAATCCAGTGGGTGACATCGCACTGGATTTCTATTTTGTTGTTATATAATATATATAATGTCCAATATATCAAACTTTAACTGTCCTTTAACTGTCGATCGCTGAGCACATTTTACATCCGTTAATTACACCACATTGGGGGGTTTCTCTTTTAAATTGGAGGGAAACTAATGTCAAAGAAAAATGAAGATTTCACCTCATGTGCTTCGATATGAGCCGAATTGTCATCCATCTCTGCACGGCTGTAAAGCACAGATGGCATACTCAAGAGGGAACTCAAGAATAATAGTGTGCTCGTACAAGAGCACTGAAAGCCTCGAGCTGCTGGGTGTCAGACACACACACACTCTCTAACCACATTCATGTACGGATTAAAGCAAAACAGCCTGACACACTGATGTTTACTGATGGGCAGAATGTAGAATCACACACGCACACTTGTGTAGAAAATATATATAGGGAGTAACACTTGTGCGCACACACTTCCAGTTCACGGAGTCATGCATATTTCTCACACCCCCTGCCAGTTGTCAGTCACTGCCTTTGAGCAGAAGGCCTGAGGGACTAGATTAAATCCTTGTGGAGACAGGATGACGGGTACAGAGGCCTGTGCTGAACACACACACACACACGGGGTGAATGACAGCATGACCTCTGCTAACTTTCTCTGCGTGATGAAACTCAAACATCTTTGTCGAGATCTTCTGACAGATTTGCGAGACAACACGGCGTTAGTTTGGGTCAGGAGATGAATCGGCCGTGCAGGAACAGAACCATTTTGAACCTGATTAATTCCTTGAACTGTAACAAGCTTCAAACAAACTTGAATGTTTAGACTTGTGCTGGAAAACCAGAGCGGAAATTAAAACCCACCAGTAAATATTTTGTTGTGATTGCCATGCAAATAATGAGAGACAAAATAATGTGTGCTCGTAAACATTTCACGGCCTTGGCCTTCAGGGCTATTATAGCCACATGGCTGATTTAGACTTTATCAGTGTAATATAACAAATCACAAATAAGTGGCTGAGAGCTGTGCGGCTACCATGCTCTACTCCCCAGTTAATTATACTTTCTCGAAATCAGTTTCTATGTAGTTTCTCCAGCTGCTTTAAAATGCATCTCATCCGTATGTGGAGATTTTTGGGGGCGGCAGGATGCTCAGAGCCGTCCAGTTGTTTTTTTGTGTTTTGCTCGGTGTGCCCCCGCTTGATGTTTGCGTAGTGTTGGCAGCTGCTGATGACTTACAGGCGTATTTTGGAGGATGCTTTGTTTTTGCTTGTCGCATCACGAAGTGGCAGCAGCTAGGCAACCGTGAGCTGTAAAAGCTATGCAGAGGTAAACTGATGGTGATGAGATGGTGAAGTTTTTTGGCACGGTGCTCCGTCTTTTTTTTTGTGTTTGTTTTGAAGCGTTCTTTTGTTTGCTCTTGAACGCCGACGTCAACTGTCTCTCTGGCTCTGCTGCAAGTGGCTGCAGCAGCTGTAATAATATCGTAGTGACAGAATCATGGAGCGTTTATGGCCCAGTTCCTGCAGCAAAAACGTGGCCCGTTGAGTCGAGGCTGTGTGAGGCAAACCTGACTTGAAGTGATTGCGTCTAAAAATATTAAACAGTTTTCTTGTGTAATGGCAAAAAATTGCCTTGTGTGCACGTGAAAATTGGTTGTTATCGTTTGCCTCACTCAAAACAGCTGAAAGAGCAAATTTATCAACCGCATACTCTTTGCATTAGGGGTAAGACGATACACATTTCAATCTGCTCAAAACTGGATTGTACTGCACGGCTGCTGTGGGAGCAAGAAAAGTATTTTATTGACAGATGACATAACGTTATGGCTGCCCCTCCCCCAGCTCCCTCCATCTTCTCTCTCCTCAGATGAAAACCATGCTGTGGATTGATGGAAGCAACATCTGAAAAATCCTCCATTTTCTCACCCAACAAGCATTAACTGAACTGCTCCCCGAAGAGCGAACTCGCTGTCAGAGGTACTTATGTGCCAATATATTTATGGCACTTATGGCAGTATATCTCTCCTGGGGAAAAAATAGTTTGAGCATTCAAACGTGCATTTGTCTTTAGTGCTGAGTGTCTAACAGTCATCCAGTTTCTGAGGAGACCTCCGTCACTCCGGTGTCCTTGGCTCTGGAATCTCTATGTGCGAGTCCTGCGGTGCAGCTCACCTACAGTATTATTATGTTTTTGATGAACAGGCCATGCCGGCACAGTCCGGACTCAAGGGGACGGCCCATCTATCTGCCATCTGTCAGCGCCCTGTCAGCCGGCTTTAGTAATTACAGCAGCATAAATACAGGCAGGAGACAGCACTTTGATGGTTGAATGGGATCTATGTGGAGCTTATTCTTGTGTCTTTGGTGAGTTATAAAAATGAAAATAATAAAATAAAAAAACAAGTATTCCTCTCAGGAAGTGGCCACAACTTTTACAGGCCAACTTGAAAAGTTGCTCTGACCTCTGGACTTTCATCTCACAACATGGCTTGTTGGCCTCCAGTGCAGGTTCAGATACTAACCTGAGAGAATTCACGTCTGAGATATCTGTTTCAACCATATTTGATTTCTTCTTTTTAGTCTGAAGTCATCTGTGTGTTTGACAGATGGTTGGATGAATTCATTTAAATGTTTTTTTGTCTTTCTTTATCCTCTGTCACGGGAGCAGAGGGGTCACACTGGCAAGGCAATACGCCAAAATAGAAGGGGCATGACGAGGCTCATTTTATTTAACTTTGATTTATTCCATGACGCTTGACTTAGCACAGCCACGGCTCATTTTGCAGAGGTCGGCTGACAACAGCCTGCTTCCTGCATTAGAAAGTGTCTCGCTAAAAGATGCTGCAGTGTCTTGCAAAATGATGCTCCTCTTCAGGTCAAAGACTGTTTTATTTTTTTTCCCCTCTCGCTCTCCTTTTTCCAGATTTTCCTTGACGTATAATCTGACATATTTTTTTGGTTTCCTTCAACGATAAATTTCTTACTGATTCCCTAATTCAACAACTGGCAGCATCTTTTTTAATGAAAATATTGCTCCTTTCAAAAGAGGCTTTTACTGCCTTCACAAGGCAACCAAATAGTGAAACAGCCAATGAATAAAGATGAAGAGAAGACCGTTTTATGCATGAACATCCATGACCAGATAACCTCGGAAACAATTCGTGGAAGCAATAAAAAAGAGGCCTATAAAGCAGTTGAGAGAGATCAAGGAAGCAGACATTTGACTCGGAGGCTTGGTTGGGAGAGTAAAACACCTTAAATCTTCCACCCTGAACTATCCACTTTACACTGCAGATAGATTATTTATCTTTATGTGTCGGCAGTAGTAAAAGATTAAAGCTGACTGTGTGTAC
Source organism: Echeneis naucrates (assembly GCF_900963305.1). NCBI lineage: Eukaryota > Metazoa > Chordata > Actinopteri > Carangiformes > Echeneidae > Echeneis > Echeneis naucrates. The sequence continues at coordinate 1,429,486 of NC_042514.1, forward strand.
CACGGGTCAGTTCTTGGTGGTCTGGCCTCGCAGACCTCACAGACATTTGGGAGCACCGACTCATCCTCCCTGTAGAAATGAAAAGCTCTCACAGCGTGGGGGTTTGTTTGGTGTATTGATCATTCCACAGCAACACAAAAACGAGTGTTTAGGATCATCGTGCAGATAAACTACCACAAAAATGTCTACAATAAAGTCACTGAGACTTTTTTTTTTTTTTTTTTTAATTTTCACGACAAATGCTCTGTTTTCTTATCATGAAATGGTTTTTCAAGGTGAGGCATCCTCTGCTGGTGTCCGTGATTCTTCGTCTGCAGCTGGTGGTCGAGTAAAAAGAATGCAGCTGGTGAAGTGCGACGGCTGAAGCCGACTGTTTGTCATCGACGGTGCCTTAGGGAAAGCTGAAGTAGTGAAGTATTTCACATGTTGAGCGGCGGGCGAACACCACACCTTCCTCAGCCCGCAGCGTTGCTCTTTTCTCAGCTCAGTGACGGGAAATGAGAGGAAATGTGAAGTTTACGGTCAGACGGCTAATCAAGAACACGATACTCACTTTTGCTTTGTAGATTAAATTTAGGTGACAGTGTGAAGAGTGTCGAGCTGAGTAATATTAGCTCCTATTTACGTACCTCTAACTGAATCTAATTGAAACTTGAATTCTATTTTACACAAGTCTAAATATTATCACACAGTAACACGTGGGTGTAAATTATCCAGCAGTAAATCTGTGTATGTAGTCGAGCCTGACAGCTTAGTCCTCTGACTTTTGGTGGCCGAATAAAAACGAGGATGTGGACTGTGAGTCTGCGGAGACAGACAGCAGACTGCCAGGTTTGAGGACAGACGGCTCGAGTAACCACCAAGTAAAGAGTGAGTCGGCAGGAGGAGCTCGGAGCTTTTGTCAGTTTGGACTTGAGGGAAGTTTGTTCCTGCGTAAAGTCAATTCATGTTGAACTCAGAGATTCAGTCTGAGAACAAATCTGTACTGACACAACTCTGTGTTTCACACTGGACTGTTTTCTGCAAAACTTGCTTTGCTGACTCATTTGATGCTGCTGCAGATTTTCTTCCTCTTCGTCAGCCCCCCCCCCCGCCCGCCATCAGCGTGCTTCCAGCCTCCCCCTCCCTCAGGTTCTCAGTATTTACCTTTATTTCCTCTCACCATCAGCACTCTATCTCTTGCCTTGTCCTCCTCCTGCGTTTGTTTACTGCCAATTGCTGATCCAGCAGCCCTGCTGTCTTTCCACCACCTGCATTCTGAACCGTGCAGGCCAAGGACGACAGGCAGAGGAAAATCTGACGTTGGGACTATGATCTGATGGAGGTTTTCCTTAGACAGTTATTCTGTTTGTTGCACTGCTTATCTGTTTGAGCCTTCGTGGTAACGGAAGGCTGACTGGTCAAACTCGCGAGCTCTGTCTGAAATGCAAATAGAAACCTGTGATTAGCTGAGTCTAATGAATTTAAAGAGCCTTATTCTAGATGTGCAGCGCAGAGACTTTTCACTCATTTATTCACTTCACACAAGAGGAGAGAACTTCTGTGGTGGTATGTCAGCTTTACCAGAAAACATCTCAGTTTGGATTCACAGCAGGAAAAAAAAAAGAACAGACTTCAGGTAAAACACGTGGGACTGCAGGTTTTGTGTTTGTAGCCTACAACACACAACAATAGCTGCTGGTGCACACACACACTGAGCACAAAGTCATCAGGAGGAAACAGAAAGGCCTGCAGTCCTCTCCTCTGAAACAAGGACGACTGTATGAGCAGAGAGAACAGCTCAGGGGCAGAGTCAGAGTCGCATGATGGCAAACAAAAGAGCAACAATAACAACAACCGCAACCCCTGAGAGCCTTCTTGTATCCCAGCTGAATTATTCATGAGCCCGATACAGTGAAAATAAATACGTATACGGAAAGATTTAACAACGAAACGACCAGAAAAAGCCTCTGGTGCCCATCAAACATTCACAGAAGTTTTAGCGGCTTTGCTTTTGAGCCCAACAACATGCAGATCAGGAGATAAGGCGTGTCCCGTCGTATTCATTGCAGCTTCGGGATTGCAAGAGCTGATAGGTAGACAGCCTGTTTTTATTTTTAAATCTGAGAAATGTTCCTATTCTGCCCATTCAAAGCATTTCTCCCCAAAAGATAGCAGTTTGCTGTACATCTCACCATCTCTGCGTTGTTTATTCGAATCAAGGCTGTCAGCTGTGTGCTGGAGAAAATTTATCTTTCTGACTGAATGAACATGTTGACTTGACTGAGGTCATTAAAACTGTCCCAACACTATATTTCTGCTTCGGCTTTTATAGACTTTTATAGACTTAAACATCCTGCTGCTGTGTGCACAGAAAACCTTTTGGCCGTACATCCAAGCTGCGACCTGCAGCTTTGGGTAATGAATTCTATTAAACCCCCCCCCCCCCCCCCCCATCCTTTCTCTCTTATGAAGTCCGCGTTAAAAGAGGCCAAGATCTGGAGCAAAGCACACAGAAAAGGAGGAAAAACAAACCACTCAACACAGAATGGATCGCCTCCCCCCCACCTCGCTTTTTTTTTTTTTTTTTGGAAGCAGAATCGGGTTGCTCTTTTTATTGGCTGTCAGCTCCCACCCCACTACAGCAGGCAAACACAGAGATGAAAAGAGGGGACGGGAAAAGGGACATTTGGACATCGAGAAGCTGGAGAGTTTCATCCGGACGTCCCGGGTGAAGCATGAGAAAGAGAGAGGGAGAGCTGAGTGCGGGGTTCTTCAGATGTGTATGCATTTCAATGAAGGTTTTGTTGCCGGACTGTGCACATGTATGGGGAGGAGTTCTAAGTATGAGGTGTGTGTGTGTGTGTGTGTGTCAGAGTGCGTTTGTGAGGCAGACTTTGTGTTCACAGATGGGTCTTTGGAACAAAAAGCAGACCTGCTATCATCAGTTTTCACCCACCGGCTGCCAGGAAACTTGAAGTGATAGCCTGTCTCTGTCGAACATTTCCCAGATTAGACGTGAAAGACGATAAAATGTGTCACTTTTAATGTTCCTGGACGAGTGAGTGTGCAGCGTTTTGACTCACTTTTGGCAGGTTGCGTGCGTGCATGGGTTGTGATGTGGACTTAGCACGGGTTTTCTCTGCGTGATTTAGTGAGGTTCGCTCGGTTTTCGGCAGGCAGAGAAAAGTGGGTGGCCGCGGCCAGAGACTTGTCATGCTTCAGCACATTAAAACTTTTTTATTGTTTGGGAAGAAAACTGCGTGCTTCTGTGCATGTTGGTTAACAGACAGAAGCAGTGAAGTTAACATATGCACATGTGGAGCTGAAGAGCCAGCTGCAGCAGCCAGCAGGAAAACAGCTCATAACTAATACGCTCAATATATCATCAGGAATATCAGGCCCTTCCTTTGTCAGTACGCCGCCCAGTTCCCGGTCCAGGAGGCTCACAGATGACCCAGAATCCACATCCTTTCTGGTTTTTGATCAGCCCAATAGAGCTCGTTTCGCTCATCGACCTACACTGGCTACCTGACGAAAATGTTGTGGCTCCTTCAGAGACTTGCTGGTCTGCACCTTCTACTTGGCCTCAGTCATTCAGCCCTTTGAATCCATGAATGTGGTCCGTCGTGACCGTCTGAGTCCAGCTCCTGAATCTTATCAGATCAGGGATGTCCTTACACTCTCTTATACGATCTTCAGTCTTACACCAGGAGGACGTGATGTAACATCTTCGACCTTCGACCACCATCATGGAATAAATTCATTACACCTGCGATGAGATTTCACCATCACCAGTCCAAGACCATGTTTGTGAGGTGCTTTGACCTTTGACCTTTGGCTGTTGACTACCAAAGTCTCATCAGTAAAAGAAGCAGATGAAAGAAGATCCTATTTATACATGAACATCGTGGTGGAAAATCTGCATAATTATGGTCTCCTTCATCTTTCCCACCTCTCACTCACGACTCAACGCAGGCTCGTATTGTGGCGTAAAGCCGTAATACCTCCTCAGATTGAAATGCTGCGCCTGACTTCCTTTCTTCAGTCCTTCTAATAAAAGTAGGATGAGACTGCGACTTCAGTTCAGCCCCAAATCACTTCATTGATCTTCTTCCGTGACACTTGGATTCGATCGTCGTATTAGCTGTAAAATTTGTCTTCCATCTCAGTTATAGTGTGCTTGATCCGGGCTCTCTGCAGACGTGTGACAGACTTTTGTGTATTTAGCTCTGCAGAAGGAAAGCCTTTTCCCTCAGATTACATAGATTGAGTGTTCCGGTTTACAAAGCAGCCGTGAGGAGAACACAAAGGTGATTCCTGTTCTCTTCAATTATCTTCCACTCCTGACTTGATACTGAACGTCTCTCTTCTTCTAAACCTACAATCTCTCTCACAGCTTTTCATCTCTCTGCTGCAGACAATAAGGTCTCCTCAGTCCGAGTGCTGTTTGATGTTGGACTCCGAGGAGCCGAGGCCTCGCTCTCGTTCTGTCCCGTTCTTTATCCTCTTTAAAAATTCTCCCACCTTATTTGCGTATTTGGGTCTAACTGAGCTTCACTCATCGCCTGCCCGTCTAAGCTCGCCCCCTCTCTGGCCTTTTTCTTGATAACGGGAGCTCGCTCAGGTCCATCACCACCTCTCACTCAGGCATGGCCTTGGGCCGTGTGAGCGACACGACCCCTTTTCGGTCTGGTCCCACCCGGGCCGGTCCTGTCCTTTCCACAGTCCACTGGTCTCCTTCCATCATCTGCAGGAGTTTCATGAGATTCATTCCTAATATCTCAATTAAAACCTACTTTAAAGTTGAAGTTGGAGGCTCATTGAGCACAAGTAAAAAAAAAAAAACATCTCCTCTGGTTCTGTCTTTCTTTGAGGTTTAGTCATCAAGCATTTCTGCTTTCTTATCTTCCACCGCGATAACCTCTTCTCATCTGAGCAGACTCCTCAGATTTTTTTCTTACCAAAGAAAACAATCTTCTGTTGAACAAAAGCAGCTTAATGTCTCACTGAGATTGAAAAGAATTTTAATTGCACAGAGCAGAGTAAAACTATCTCAAGTCAGACATCATTGCTGCGGTTCAATTAACACGCTTAGTGTAACACACCATTTCATTCATTGTCCAGGCTGCTGATACTCTAGATTCATTTTAGTGAGATTCTGCTTGCAGAGAGATCTGCAGCTCAACTTAAGATTGATGTTGCAAAAGACCATTTCATCCAAAATGCGAAGTAGTTTTCACCTCTAAACCAGAAAAGCTGAAACTACAAAATACGACCGAGACAAACAACGCAAATGCAACCGGGACCAATTCCACCTGCGTGCAAATAGGAACTCCATCAAAACACCGACATTATCAAACATCATCTCCAGCCTTAAGAGCCTCTTGAGTCTTTTTGGAGCCAATTTGCTTTTATTAAACTCAGCCCAAAACTTTAAAAACGAGTCACAGAAATTCAAAACAGCAACTTTTCAACTTTCCCAATAATTATGATGATATAATGTCAACATGAACACACAAGACAAAATTTGCGCAGGCTAAACAAAAAAGCTGATGAATAATGAATGTAGCTGTGTATGTAGTTGCATTCGTGCTTTAAAGGGTCAAATAATCTTGTGTTGCTTCAACGGAAATCATGAAGTATTGTTTTATGAAGGAGGAAGACACCTCCACTCTGCCGTATCTCTCAGCTTACAGCCCGTTTTACTGTTTCTCCCCCGCACAGATAAATAGTTTCCCTCCTTCTCAGCTCTGGGGTTGATCCTTTGGTCGGCTCGCTTCGGCCGTGAGTGATGTGTTTACGGTGAGGGCTTCAGCCCGCGGCACTACAGCACACAGATATTAATTCTACTGACGGCTTTATGTGTTTTGGGACTCCATGTGTGTAGCTACGTAGGCGAGTGCACACATGGGTGTGTCTTGTATGTCTGTGTGTGTGTGTGTGCATGCATGTGTGTTTCTGATGCGCAGTCTACGTTGCCATCCATCTTTCACGGCGGAGCCAACAACACACTCTACTCGTCTCCATCGAACATCTATCTCATGCCGATTGTCCACCTGTGCTCTGCTTATATTATGTGCATTTGTATGCGGCCTGCGATCATTTCGGTAATGGCCAGCCATTCCACGTAGATCAGCAGTGACATGTGTAATCTATCTGTTCGGCGGTGGCTCCCACAGTGCACCGCAGCACATTTACAGTCCATAGGCTCCTCTACAGCCGACAGAGCAGAGCCAGGATGATTTTATTTAATGTTTCTTCCATGATGGACTTCTAAAGATGTCAGTCTGCACCTTAGAAAACATTTTTGACCTTTGATGAAAACTAGCTGGACCAGATGTGGAAATGCAAACTGTAATATTGAATTTGAGATGGAGTGCTGGAGGTAAATAAAAGCAGAGGATCGGCTGATGTCACTCCATCACCGAGGAAGTGAACGCCCGCAGTTATCACTAAAGGAGAATCCCATTTTCTAAATGTCCTGACAGATTGTTGATTGAGTTGTTTAGTCACAGAAGATGGCACCACTTACAATAAAAAATTGAGTGCCCCCCCCCGCGCTTTCCCTCCATTCACTCGCCAAACATTTCATACACTGACTGTTTTGCGGCCTCATAGGAACTCGTTTCACTCAGCAAAATGTTTCATTCAGTTTCAGATGACGTGAAGCACCTCCTGGTCCGAACGGTTAGCAGAGAGTCTTACCTGTAATGCAGCAAATATGTGGCGATGAAAACAATCTATCAGTTGTTTTGTCTGGGGCACGAGGAAAAAAATAAAACTGGGAAAAAAGCATAAAAGAAAATACATAAACATATATTCATACGCCGCCAAGCTGCCTCCACCCAGACACGCCACTCCCAACAAAGCTATCTGGTGACACCCGGGAACGATAATGTTTGTTATTCACGCTGGAGCTTCAGATCGGAGGAGACAGCTGTTCTCCTCCCAAACACTTTTTGATACAGCAAAATCGGAAAGGTCACAGATCGCTCTCTGCCGCGGTTGTCGTCTCCGAGCTGTGTTCGTTATTCTGAATCTTTTGCTTCCTGCAGATGACTATCTCTCCGCAGCCGTAGACACACAGACAGAAAGAAAAAGGGCGAACCTCGGCGGACTGAGCCGCAGAAGCCTTCTCCTGGCTCGCCAACGACTTGAGCAGATGTCTGTATCAAAGTGCTTCTAACTGTTGCACCAACTGAATGTGAATGACCGTGTTTCCGCCGTGCAGTTACTTGTTGTTCCACTAAATTCAATCCAAGTTGTAACTGCTCACTCTATTAATCATCCCCCTCCTGTACAAATTGGTCTGTTGTTTTAGCCGGACGGCTGCAGCACTTGGAAACACTATTGAGTTGCATTGACACAGGTTTTGTCCAGAGAAGAAGAAGAAGAAGGAGAACCAGGGGTGATGCCTTTTGCTGTTTTGTCCTTTTTGGTTTGTTATTTTCTTGAACAGTTTTCTCTGAATTGCCAGTAAAGCTGTGAAACCACCAGGTCAGACACACCGATTTAACATGACTGTGAGGGAAGGAAATATATCTGCTCAGCGGTTTCTAATAATGCCCATAGTCAGACGTTATGGATCAATATGATTGGTGTCTTTATTCCATTCATTATATTAAAATGAATGATGTTTGCTGTCAGTGTGATTTAAATTTTACCTCTGCGGGGGACAACGGCTGCAAAGTCTGCCAGCGTTCTCATCCTTGACTCTGAATGAAGATGGATGAAGCGTTTCTGAAGAGGACTGTTGAAGCCCAGAGTGGGCTCTCCCTCTGCTGAAATGTTTTAGGGCTTTTGGTGCCTTTATTGTCTGACAGAGGGAAGGAATGACCTGCACCCCAGTCAGGTCAGTTATATAAACCTTTGTCATCTAAATAAAACACAACTGTGGCCTCTAAATATGTTTATTTCTGCTCTGGGGCTTAATGATGGAGCTGGACTCTGTGGACTGTAGAGGAACTGCAGCTTCTCTTCATTTTTTGATGGGTACGGTCCTTTTGACCTCCTGGAACCCGAGCCTTTATTTGGTGGGACTTGTTGACCGTTTTGATTGTACACCGATCATTGTAATGTGCTTTGCCAACCACGAGTGTTTATGATCCTGCTTACATGTCTAAGTTAAGCAAAATTAAGTATACTGGCAAAGAAAGCCCAAAATGTAACGTCCTCATGAGGATGCATTCTTGGTGCAATTCATCCTACCCATTCCAATAAAAACTCTTTCCCAGACTCATGAAAAATGCCCTAATTTCCATTCCTAATTTTATGTTCAAGGTTTATAAATTGTGTACTTGAGTTTTTATTCTGCGAGATGCCCCCCCCCCCCCACCAGATGCCTGTCTTTCAGCTCCAACATCTCGACGGCAGTGTTAGCTGTGCAGCTAACATCTCACATTAGGACGTTTCCATCACGGCTCAGCTGACTGAAAAACATCGAGACGGCTGACAAGCTGTGAAAATGTTTTCTGTAATTAACTGGATGGTTTGTTGTGCGTTTGTGTCTGCTGTTTATTAAAAGTGTGACTGTGATGTGTGAGCTACAGGGCTTGCTAGGTCCCTCTCTGTCTCCCTCCCTCTCAGATCTCCTACGTTTGAGTCATTCATGGACTTAATTGAGGAGAACATTTGATTTACAGTATTTGAATTTACTGGAGGTGACGTCACCCTTTCTGTGTATAGAATCATGTTTTTTTTTTCCTCCTCAGCTAACTCGTGTTATTTCTGGCCGTAGAAGCTAAATTCTCGTTTCTGTTGCCAGCTGGAAACTCAAATATGAAAATACATAACGAAAACTTAATCTGCTGGACATATGCACACACATTACACATGACGTACACACAAATAGGCACACACAAACGCACACTGTACGCACGCTCACTAACTGGCAGTGTTTGCACATTTGGTCTCCTACACACTCACATACACGCAGACACCAAACAAAAGCCCAATTCAAATCAGCAGACGAGGCAGATTGCTGAACGGAAACCTGTCACTTGTGAGGAACTCACAGCTCGAGGCGGACAGACGGACGGACGGACGGATGACAGTGTGTGTTTGCTTCCCAGCCTTCCACGAGCCGTATAGCTGTCACTGCCAAGCTGGAACAAATGATTTTCAAACCCGAAAGTGAACCGTCAGTAAACAAAAAAGTGATGGATGGAGTGAATGTGTGTCTGTTTGGAAAATAACAGCCGTCGTTAAAGACAGAAAAGACAAACAGATATGATCATAATTTAACATTTAATATGTCGCCACACGACTCCAACTGGAGCCACAGCACATTTGTAGATGTCAAGAGTGGAGCTCCAATAGTATCGTGGCTCTTTATTGTTTAGGAGTAATAAACAGAGATGTTTCACGTGAGCCGTCAGTTTGTGAGCCACAACTCTGGTTTGTAATTTGGTAATTTAGTTTTTCAAATTATTTTAAACCATAATTGAAGGAGAGGGGGGAGCTGAGAAGTAGTGGGGACACGAACTACAAAAAGTCTTTTGAAAGTGTGTTGTTTCTGACTAAACTGACTACAGCTTTCTACCATTGGATGGAGGCAGGTAACACACATCCTACAGCAGCTTAGTGACGGGGAAATGTACCCAGAAGTACCCCAAAATGTTTGAAATCTGTGAAAAGAATCATGAGCTTCATCAAATGACGGACAGACCTGAACCATCCAACGAAACGTTTCCAATGTAACTGTCGTCAGACACGGGACATTGAAATTCTTTCAAAATAGAACATTATGATGATTTTAAGACAAGAAAAAATACTTTTATTCGATAAAAACTAATGACAATACTAATAATTAAACATTTTCAGCAGGACTCGAAGATGCTTTACAGACAGATAACAGTGCAAAGGTACAAAAGTTAGGTGCAAAAGAACAACCTAACATTTAAAATAGCAGTGAGAGTGTAAAGGGTTGCAAACTAAATGCAGAGCAGGACTGGTATGAGTTGAGTTGAGGTCAGTGCAGTCATGTATGTTTTGCAGGAGGGTGGGGGCAGGAACAGAGAAAGCCCTGTCCTCCCCAGGTGGAGCACTCGGTCTCAGGGACAGTAAGGAGGTCTGTGTTCGAGGAGGCTGGAGCAGGTCTTTAAGGAGGGGGCCTGGCTGGGAAGCAGCAGACTTCTGGATGGGCTGAAGTTTATTGAGGAGAGTGGAGGTTGTGCCGTAGATGGTGCTGCTGGTGGAATGAGAGCATGAATGAGGGTATTAAAAACAGGAATATTTTTAATATCTATAGAATTCTAATCAAGGTCACATAAAAAAGAACGAAAGAACTCCGAAAACGAGCAAACGCAGAAGATTAAAGTGAAAATAGCGAAAATATTCAGCCCATTTCCTTTCGTGTGAGATCAACTGACCCCAACAGATGCTCGCAGTCACTGAAATCTGTTTCAGAGCTCCAGATTGCGGAGGCGTCGTTCCCTCTGCTCTCATCTGTAAATGTTGTGATACTGAGAGAACTCCAAACAGGCACGTAAACCTGGTGTCAGTCTGATCTCATCGGTTGATTTTGATCCTGTGATACTTGATATTATATTGATTTTTATTGATAAATATGCCTGGTTTCTGCTTTCTTTACTTTTTTTTTTTTTTTTTTGCAGATACAACGTGCAATCTTTTTACTGGAACATTTTCCAGTAGGCTTCAATACAGGCTGACTTCTTTCTCCTGCCCCCTGATGGTCATTAGATAGAATGCAGATTGAAAACTCTTAAATTTTCGGATGTCAAAGTCTATTTACATTTAAAATTTTTGTGCTTAAGTCTTTTTTTTTTTTGAGAACAAAACTTAAAAACACTTTTTGTGTGTGTGTGTGTGTGTCTGTGTGTGTGTGTGTGGGGTTGTTTCCTCGAGCAGACCACTTCATTGTCCGGTGCCAAACTGCCTGTTTGAATTACGTTAGCTCTGCTTCTTGTTTCACTCAATTTGTAGAATATCATGCAGAGTTACGGTCCATTAATTTTTGTGACTGTCAGTATGAATTCAATATTAAAACAAGCTCACAAATTACAGTGGGAGACTTCACTGGTGAAACTGGGTATTAAGGGTTTTTTTTTTCTCCCCCTTTGTGAGTTCACAGTCTGGTTAAATAGATTTTCCTACACTCTGTCTCTCGGCCTCCACACACCTACACCACATAAGAAAGCTTAATCTCCCTAAAGTCTTACCATATGCCCCTGTTTACTCTCCAAATCCCACTTTTCTCTTGATACGACTGGCACGAACCGAATCTGGGGCTATATTTGCTCAATTTAGCAATCTACATGTGACATTTTGGAAACGCACACAGGCGGTTTTGTTTCAGTACGGTATGGCTAAGCTAACATAATGTGGAAAAAGACAATCATTTGAATATATATACAGTAAAACGAAGCTGTGTCGTTGTTAACTAGGCACTGAATGTCTGTCCGATAGAACCTTCAGATGGAATAATTGGAGCCATTCATTAAGCCAGAGCCAAAGCCAGATTGTGTCAGCTCTCCCTCGATCTGAATTTAATCAGGAGAAAAAACTCCCAATCCCGATTTACCCCCCCCCCCCCCCGCTCATTCCACCGTCCAGCCAAGATCTGAGGACTTTCAGTAAACCCAGTGTGGAGAGCCTCGCCTTAATTAGTCCATCGTTTCTTATGCGGCCCAGCATGCAACTCTCTCGACGGAGAGTTTGTTCAAACTGTCACCTGGGGCAAACTTTACTTACCGTCACGTCACCCCCCCCCCCCCCCCCCCCACACACACAGACATATTTCCATTCCTGTCTGTTTCTCCTCACTTACAGATGTACAGTCAGACAGATGGTACGCCGCTATTGAAGGCCTCGATCACTTTTTTCAGCATCCAGGAAGAAACCAAGAGGCGAGAGGGGGATCAATTCTGACTTTTGATTGCTTTAGGCTGCAAAACAATCAAGCAACAAGAAAACTAGTAACAACGGAACGTTTCACATCTGCTTTTGCACCGACATGTGTTTCCATCGAGGTTTGGTTGTGATGTATGTCTGGAAAAAAAAAACAAAAAACAAAAAAAATAACCCAAACTCAGCAGAGATTCCAACAGTTTTTAGTCAATAAGATTTACTTTGTTTATGTTTATGGGAACACAGAGGAACATTTCAAGCTCAGCTGGATGTCACAAGATTCATTCCATATCACTCCTCTGTGCAGCTAAGAGGTAATGAAATAAATGTGAGTCTGTACCTTTATCCTGTTTGTGCTGATTAGGAAACAGACCTGAGTCTCATGCGAGCTGGAAAAAAACTGAACTCCTCTCTGAATGTAGCATGAGGTGGAGGAGTGGCCCTCATCTGGAGCTTTTCAGGAATTAGGAGGAAGGCCCCAAAAGACACAGAGCCACTCACAACTCCATCTATTGCTCTCCAGTTGTCAAACGAGAGGCATCAACCTCTCATTTTTCACAGGAAGGAACGCGTCGAGCATCTCCAATGTGTCGCCAGGCACTGCTGGACAAAAAGAGCTCGAGAGCGGAGCACTTAAGATCCAACTGTTAAGGCAGAAAGGGCCGCTTCTGTCTCAACAAACCAGTAATTACACTGCAGACTGAAGGATTTCCGCTGCTGTTTGATCTCGGTAATTTGATATAATTTTGCTGCTCAGGAAAGAAAAGTGAATGATTTCAGATGCGGTGCAGAACGGGGCGGTTATTGATGACATTTGAGATCAAGCACGCCGAATTAGGCTGCTCATTAACGCCTTAATGGCACGTCCAGCGCCGCGCTGTTGACCAAACTGTGGTGCAGAGATCACGGGTGAAGATTTCCACCTCGAAGTGTGAAATGCTGGTCTGGAGCAGCTTCCTGGGCGGCGGTATCCGTTACACTGCAGAGCTGTGTTTGATAAAAAAGGAAAGTTTGATCTCTGAAGTGCTCCCACCGAATCCACGTCAACAGGGGGAGCTGCAGTCTTTCTGGTTGCCTCAGTATCAGAGAGAGAGAGAGAAGGAGGAAATGAAAGAGGCTTGACCTCTTAGTGAGTTTGTGTGTACTTGCCACGGAGCTTTTAATGTAAATTATTTGTGAGCAAAAAGGCAATATGTGATCACTGCCTGAGCTCTTTGTCTAAATGCTGCTTTAACATCATATTACAATAAGTACATTTGCTGCTCAAGCTCTGTTTCACAGGGTTTTAATTTCTTTTAAAACCACTCAGATTAATTAATATTTTACACACAGAGGGATCATGTAGTGGTCCAGAACTTAAGTCTATCAAAAAGATATTTAAAAACTTTCCACATAATTCAACATCAAGCATTTAATATCTGTGTGCTGGCAGGATATATGTGCTAAAACTGGACGGCATAAAATTGAGTATGATTAAATTTAATGAAATGTAGCTCATTCATTTATTACATCTTGATCACATTAATGGCTATGGACAGTTAAATTCTTAATCTCCCATCTATTACATTATTAATGGAATGCATGGATCATCAAATCAATTAGTGATGATAACGATAACATTGCAAAATGATAGTTTTTGATCAATTACAGGGTGCACTGTGCAGATGAATGTAATGAGGAGCTGGATGTGACGACCGGTGACGGGGTGGGGGGGTCAGAAGTTTAATACCAGAAATAGTGAATATCAGCTGCTGATACTGAAACCTCCAGTTTAGTGGCTGTTTCACTGACTTATATAAGATTGTTGTCTAAATGGTGACAGTTTGAACTCACATTATTGTGCAATTCCTCCTTAAATGTTCTTCAATAGTTTTTATTTATTTATTTATTTATTTTTTCTGGCTCAGTTAAGTAAAAAGTAAAAACATATGCGCTTATTTCATTTATCTATTTTATTATGACTTTTTAAAATTACAATTTACGGTTCCATTCTGTTTTGTTTCTGAATGTGCAGTTTCCACTGTGTTGTTATTTTGTTTATACAGATAATTTCCATGAATGAAAAGTCCACAGGAGGAATCATTTTAAGGACTTAATGAAAACTTAAACCATTTATTGAATGTTTTCTACTGCATTTAGAAATATCAACTTATTTTAAAGATCAATGGAATAATGAATTAAACACAGCATACTCTAAAATTTCCCAAGTTGACAGGAAGGTCATATCAAACATAAAGCAATAATTAATTAAATGTGTTGAATGTGTTGAAAATGACCATGAGCTGAATTTTTATGAAATGTAAATTGATTCTAGATTACATTACAGTGCGAGAGAATTGGCATTGTGTGTGTGTGTGTGTGTGTGTGTGTCTAATCCTGAATGAACTTCATGTGTCGATGTCAGGTAAATGTGGCGCCGGCGCCCCGGGCAAGACGCCTTTTCTCACTTCCTGGCTGAGCGGGAAAGAAGGAGGTGAGAAGTGCCACGAAGGAGGAGATAAGAGAGAACAGAGAACACCAGCGCTGAAGGGCACCTGACAGGGATTTGTCTGAACCACAACGTTTTGTTATTGGCAGCCAAGTTATTTTAAACTCAAAGGGGATGTCTGGAGAGAACTTCTCCGACTACAAGGACGGAGTTTTGTGGCGAAGAAAGTCTTTTGTTCTGTTTCGCAGCCAACCCGACAGGCTCATACAGTAGTTCCCCTTTTTCTTCAAATGATCTCATTTGTTTGGACACTTTGCAATTTGTTGAGTATGCAAATTGAAATGAACTGTAAGATCGGTTCATCTTTTTTTCTGTCACAGGAGTCATTTTGGGAATAACTTTGTCTTTTGAATATTGCATTAAGTGCTGCAGAAGACCCTGAGAGCTGCAACAAGGGAGACTATTTTAGCATTATTCAACACAATTAAGTCTTCCTGCTTTGTTTGGATGTTTTACATCTCAGATTAATCACACAGGTTTCTCCTCCAAATCTTCCTCTTTTTGGATTATAATATTAGCATGCAAATGTGTTAAATTACTCTAATTCTTCAGCTACTTTACGGTTATGTCTTGAATAGGTAATTTTCTCATTTTAAATTGTATGTGATACAATTTGCTCCGACAGCTTCTTACACTAGAGAGTATTTTGTGAGAGTAACTAGAAAATGTTAAATAAAGTTGACTGAAGAGCAGCTGTGAAGTGGAAACGGTGACAGATCAGCTTTCAGTCGGAACAGTGCGAGGCGGTCGTGTGTTTCAGAAGGAAAAGGTTAGATCACGACCTCGTGTAGCTGAAACATCTCACTTTATTCAAAGCTGATCTTTAATGTGTAAGTCTCAAATTAATAAAACGTATTAAAACAGCTTTGAGGGATTGATAGTCGTTGTTTGGTGGCGAAGAAGAAGCAGAATGGATATAAATACCGAGGCAAAACAAGACTAAACACTGACAGCTCGCAGCGAAGGACAGAATGATGTTTGGTGCAGAACAAAAACCGTTTCTGCTTGAGGGCGAAGTAAACAGAAGCTAATGCTAACGCTGGTTGTGTATCTTTAGCAAATACTTCTCTCTAGCTCCTTTAAACATCACGTCAAAGCATCGAGGAACTCACAGGGAACTCTTGGACAAAAGATGAAGTTCAGATGAAAGAAGCTGCAGGGTGGCCCTATTTATGGATACCCCCACCCCCCCGCAGCACTGCAATGTGTCTCGCAACATTAAACCTCAAGTCTCACAACCAAATATAATAGCTTTGTGAGACTGACATTTTATTCTTCACGCACATGTTTATACCTGCGTCTCATGCTGGTGGCGGCCGGGGGTAGCTCCTGATGCTACCTCATCAGCACAAACCATTTTCCACCTTGATCTCTCCCCGTTCCCCTCAGTATCACAGCTCTATTCCCCCGGTGCCACAGTCTCTCACCTCACAGCTACACCAGGATCATAAATCTTGGCCGCCTACCCCCGTTCCCTCCCCGCCACTACAACCCTCCACATCACCAGCGCCGTTGCCTATTTCACCTCCCCTACTGCTCACTGTCAGCAAAAGCCCTATTAACCCCTTGCTAGGCTCTATATTGTTGTTGAATAATTGAAGGTGCCTCCCAGTGAAAAGGTGCCTAAATAATGAATCAGATGGGGCATCTTTTAAAGGTGGAAGAGCCCGCTGAATTATGCAGAAGGAAAATCTGTAGTAAAAGACACCTGTTGCGTCGATAGAGATCTCCTAAAGCGGCCCTGCTGTTTGTGGATGCAGCGGCTCTCTGAATGGGCACCACGATGGGGACTTCAAACTCCTTCCGCTTGGTAAAAATAAAAATGTTTCAAGGGTGAAGTGAAATCACAATACACACGCCAACGGCAGCAGCTTTTCTGCTGCGAATTGCTTTGCAACCCTCCAACTAATTCAATCTTATGCTCAGGGGAGAGAATGGAGTATATACAGTCGTATTCATATTTTATGAATAGAATTTTACAGCAGTATAAATTTAATATCACTTATGATATTAAAAAATCCGCTAATATTATCCGTAGTCAAACAAGGTCACGTAATACAGTGTTCTTCATGCCTTTGTCAATACTCTTAGATAAATACCTCTATATTTTTTACCGCCAGTATCCAGTTTTAGTAGAAAACTATAAATCAGTTTGACGCTGCTGTTGTCTTTGCAGCTGATTGAATTTCGTACTTGTTCAGCTGTTGCTCACGCTGTCGGGGAGCACAATTACATCGCTGTCTATTTGCAATGTATCTGCGGCCGACTCCCTCCTCAAACCTATGGGGGGATACTGCCGTCGAGATGTGCAAATTTCCATCGGCGTTGCAGTCAAGAGCAGTAAATGTGACTTAAAAAAATATGTTTTTCTCCAGTTGTTGTAACAGAGATGCCATTCTTTATTGCTTCAAGCTATAAAATCAACAGGGGATTTAAAGACAGCTACACTTTCTGCTCCAGCAGAGATGAGATGAAAGACTTCAGCACATAGAAACCGTCCATGCACGTCATTTAAATGTATATTTCTGTAACACTAATTAAACTTTCAGTAACAGATCTTTTTGCCCATTTTGGAGAAACCTGTGAATGCAAGTATTTTGTAAACGTGTTAGCACAGCAGCTTATTTACACATCCAGCAGTTATGGAGCAACAGTGCGATTGATTTGGAGTCATGTTTTCTGGCAACATGATAAATGCACGTCCCCAAATTCACTCTGCTTTTAGCTGTCTTTATTCTCTCAGCTCCTGCTGTTCGGTGCTGCTCAGCCAGTCTGCAGTTGGGTTTTAAAGCGCTTTCTGAAAAACAAAAACAGCTGCATGCAGGTGCCAAAGTGACTATATGAGAGCGAACAAAAAGAAGTTAATTGTCAAGTGGGGTAACTTTATAAACCCGAGTGGAGTCGGGCGAGCTCATCTCTATCGTTGTTATTTTGAAAATATTTTTTCTATCTGCTTTTACTGAATTTGCATGAAAGCAAAAGTGCTATTACCCACAAAGATGTCTTTCATGGCTGCAATGAAATGTAACAAATGTGACAACAGTTTTGTGAGAGAAGACAGATGAGAAAATAAATGTTTGGAGCGGCTTTGTCTCTGTGTCCCCCCGTGGTGTGGCAGAAAGCAGATCTCTGTCTGGGGTCAGCGCCACCACTGAGAGCACACCTGGCAGCACTGATACACACTTCTCCAGCACCCAATCGTACTGTGTAGGTGTGTGCGTCTGTGTGTTTTGTTGAATATTCAAATGTAGGAAAAGCTTTTTTTAAAAAAAGTAAAAGATGACAATAAAGGGAGAAACAGCGGAAACAGAGACATGATTTTGCTGGAACTGTATCACAGCTGAAGTTCTGCAAGAACGTTTCATGTTTGTTGAAATATTGAAATTTTTGTTTCGTTTTTCTAAACAAGAGAGCACCGACTCCTCCGAGTGTTGAACTGTCAGCTGTAACATCCTTTGTTGGGTTATCTGAGTGTAAAGTCATAGAATCTAATAATAAATAATATGTTTTAGTTAAAACCAACTTCCACCTCTAACAATCACTGTGTGATTAACATTATTTATATTCTGTTGTCACATTAACAATGTGGGATATCAATAACTATATTAACCTCCAGCCTCGACTCAAGCGAATCAATTGACTAAATATCAGTCTCTCTGGAGATTTCTGGGCTTCAAGGAACTGATTGATTTCACTGATGCTGTCTCCCATTCAGCAGAATATCAATTAACTACGACTTTTATCTCACTGAAACTTTTCTAGTCAACTTGGTTGGTTGGTTTCACTTTAAGTGACATTCTTCACAGCAATTCAGGTCATTAGCATGGCTGCTCCTGTGTCATGAAGTGGATGGGGCAGGTGGAGCGTTTGGAGCAATCTAGAATCTCACCCTGATCCTTTTCTTTGGTTTTACGATTTACAGTGTTTTTTATGGAGGAAATAAGGAAAATGTCAATATCTGTCTTTGTGTTTATTTCCTGTTTTCCGAACGTCTCTCCGTTATTAAAGTGAGCAGAGTCTTTATTGAGTGACGTGTATAATTAGCTGAGGTTGAGCTGATTCTGAATATGTGGCGACTCTGTGACATTTTGAAAAGGAAAAAGTCTTAATGATGGTTTAAGAGGGTTAATTCAGGATTCGTTCACTCATGAGCTACGTTTGTTTTTACGCCTGAATTCCAGCGTGCTGTTCGGTTTGGGCTGTAAGACCAGAATTCTTCCTTCTGTTCCTGCCCCAACCTCTTTGGCCGGATCTAAATCAGGAAGCACTTAACCGCAGTTGTTGGACTCACTGTTGACATTAGCGTGGGGCAAGTGCAAGAGGGCCCAGTTCAGCACCTTGTGGCACTCCGCTGTCACCAGCTCCGGCACCAGGTCAGGCGTCACAGATGTCAAAGGACATTTTAATGGAAAAAGGTAAATGATTTATAGAAAGACGCTTCAGGACCTCTGAGAGGTTCCTTCTTCTGCACTGAAAATGTGAATGGTCATTGTGACCGTACAAAACAGTGGCACAGCTAACGGCAGAGTCACACACCTTGACATTTTCATCCTGTTTAATAAACTCCTAATTGAGTGGCTAATGCTTCTCATTTAACACTGAGGCAGAAAAAAACAAACAAACCCACATATCTCCTCCAAATGCCACAGGATTTCATTAACATTTTTCACAATTCACAGTTTTGCGGAGAGTGACATAAAAAAATATAACTGCATCTTTGCTGATTGTATCTGTATCTGCTTTGCTAACTGGGTATTTTCCTCACACATTATGGAGGATGGAGAAACCTGTCAAGGTTTTTCTTAGACAGTACCAAGTGTGAGCCTGTCAGAGGAGCTGAGGCTGGTGAGTATGCTGATTATCTGTGTGACCTGCATTGTTACAGCCACAGCCTTGTACTGTTTTGCAGCCCATTCGGAGTCTTCACACTTGTTCTCATTCATAATGAATACCGACAGAGCTGCAATATTAATAAGCCTCGCAGCCATGGGTGCTGGGTTTATTTAAGGATTCAGATTAAGAGGACAATGGAGGTGATGGGATCAGTGTGTGTGTGTGTGTGTGGATGAAGTTGTGCTTTCTCTCACATTTATTTTTCATAATGGAGGCAAAAAAAAAAAGTGACAAGCTTGCTGCCCCAGCTGCTGTGGTTCCACTGACTGGCCTTGGGCAGGATAGGCTACCGAAAAAAGCTGCCAGTTCAGGCACTCAACCCGGATTCACAACCTGACAAAAATGTTTTGGACTCAGAGAAACCGTTCACACCTTTGGAACCAGAAAGATAAAACGATTTGGAAATGAAATTCCTTTTGACGAAAAGAAAACGGAAACAACTGCTGAAAACTCCTATCATACTTTTCTTGTTTCCATGGTAACATTTAAAGCGCCCTCCATCGGTACTTCCAGACTGAGCAAAGGGCATTTCACAACATGCGGGGGACACAATTGACACATCTCCATCACATCCACGCCGAACGCCGCCTCCCGTCGCTGCCTGAGCAGCTTTTGTGACCAATCGGTGGCGAAGTTAGAGCAGCACGAGACCGTCGGTTGTTCTGAAGAATGTCAGTCAAATTATGATTTGAATGGACTGATCAGAGGGATTTTTTTAGTTGTTGCCTCTTCAGCTGGTACTTTTCCCAGCCACATGTGGTGCATTGGTGATAAATCATATTGGATAAGGGGCTCTGACAGCGCCAAGATAGTTCAAAGTGGGGAAAAGTGCGTTAAATTGAAGTTGATGCAACTGATGTGTGGAAGTGAGGCGGACCCTGTTAGCCGATCTTATTGGAATTTAAGCGTGACCTATCTTTGTAGAGCGTTGAGAAAGTGTAAATAGAATGATCTAGAAAAAGCACATATAATGAGCTAATGGATGAATAATGAATGAATATGAAGAGCAACATCAAATAAACAGTTGGGCATGCACAAAGACTGAGAAGCGTTTCATCCAGTCCGAGGTCCTCTTGTTCAGGCAACACTCTCCTCAAGACTTTGCCTTATTCTGTATATGTACCATCCCAACATAGGACTGGCTGACTTTGATGGTAGCCCCTACACTGGAATTCAATAATTCAGTCTGTTTGAATCCAAGACATACAGCAGAGACTGCACATCAAAAAAAATCCAGAACAAGATTTTTTTGACTCACTTTGATGAAGCACAACTTCAGATGTTGCACAAATCCAAACAGACGGTACACCAACAACGGACTTTAAGACTCTGGCTGTACTTGGCCAGATGTGATAATCCAGCTGCGAGAGGCCAATCTGTATTAATCCCAGCGACCTGACAAAATGTCCCAGACTGGTCTGGCTCTCTTATCAGGATTCAAAATCTGCAGCCTAAAATGCATAAAAACCGCACAGCGCATCTCAGGATCACGTGTCAGCTCCAGTAAACGAGAACAAACTTCCAGATCCATTATTTTGGAGAGAATAGAGTGTACGTATCGAACAGAGTAGCAAATCATTTTCTTTCTGAGTTGCTTTCTCTTCTTTCCACTTCCCTCAAATCTTGATTCAATTCAAATTTGCCAAGGTCAGGAGCCGAGCCAGGGAGAAGTATTGGTTCCAGAGATTAGCCAGTGAGCAGAGCTGATGTCATGGCCTTTTCATTCAATGAACTCTTTTTGTTGGACACAGGCTTATTGCAGACTTAACCGAGATGTTACAAACACTTCTCAGCGGGTATTACAGCTCATGTGTTAGTGGTTTAAAAAGGAAAAGAAATGCAGGGCAGGAGTTTATCCCCTCCGCGATATCACTGCTAGATTTTGTATTAATGACTCGTTGACTTTGGGGCAGATCTGTAAAGATATGGGAACTCTTGAATTAGCACACAAGCTGAAAACAAAAACTTTTTCTGTCTTATGAGCTTCAAACTAAAAACAATCCGTCCACATTATGACGCCCAAACACACAAACATATATGAGCGTTCACGAGCACTGGGCCGATTCAAACAGGAAGCACATTGTCGAGTTCAAACAAGGAACATAAAGCTGGTTGTAGCTTTAAAATGTGGAAAGAAACAGCTGCTAGGAAAGACAGAAGTCAGTAAATCTTTCTCCATGTTGCCTTCCCAGCTGCTGATAAGACCTGATCAGGGATTGGCGGTGGGGGTCCATGTTGGGGTTTCCAAAGGTCTCAGTGAGTGTCTGTCCAGACAAAAACACGACCCTGGAGTCCACTCGGCCTTGTTGAATGCTGATTTTTCCAATCTAGAGAAATATTTTGGCTGAAAACATTTTCGGCTGGTCTTGATCTCCCAGCTTTGGTCAGAATACAAAAGCAGATGTTATGAGATGAGATTATTATCCACTCTCATCATATCTCTTGTTCTTGTTCCGATGGCACATTGGCCCTGGCCGACAGTTGGGGTAATGCCAGAGTCTCAGTTTTTGTAAAATACTGAAGCAGACGATGGCATCAAACAAATCCACGTCTGTCAAACTTAAACTCAGATGAACAAATATTTTGTGCTCTGAAACTCTGCAACCGGCCAAAAAAAAGATTTGTAACTTGAAAGCAAGATGCCCTATTTTAGGGACGGGATGGTCTGATCGCTTGTCAAAGACCAGAGATGAAAACATTAATTCCAAATCATTCATTTAAGGCATCTGAGACATCAAAAAAGGTCTGTTGTGATTAACGGTGGCTTGGATGATTCTGGAATGGAGAGTTTTCCACAGTTAAAAGGAAACCAATTGAATGTTCACAAGTTCATCAGGAGATCTAAAGAAAACAATGCAGCGATTCCCCAAAGCTCCTTCAAAGTGGATCTTTGATCCGCCGTCTCTTTGCCAGCAGATCGATGGCGGTTGAAGAGTTCATTATCCAAGACAAATCCATATGCTTCTCTGCCACGTCTCCAGCCGTTCTTCTCATCCCTTCCTCGCTCTGCCTTTTAATTGGCCCTCAGTCATCACTCATCTCGCTCGCACTTGTTCTTTTACCCACTCGGTCGTTCCAGTCTAATGACACAAAGGCTAATTTTACACCCACCAGTCGTTCTGTTTAATTACTGACTGTCCAGACTCCTCTGGCTCAATCAATAAAAACTGTACCGAGATGGAGAGAAGCTTCGGGGGTAAGAATGTCCATGGGGCACTTGATTTGGAGGAGAAAAGATGATTCTTCATGTCATCGCACGAGGAGAGTTAGCAGAAGCAAATAGCAGGTAGGTAATTGGTCATCAGGGATGATTTGTGCGGTGCCACTTTGGTGCTGTATCATCAGCATCACATGTTATCAAAGCTCCGTGTGCTTCAAGGCTAAACTTCAACAGCGTGGAATTAATGTAAGAGATTTAAAGTCTGTCTCATTTTACTCTGTTTCAAATGCAAATAAGTCTCCGTCTCTTCTTATTCTAAATGAGGACCTATTTCTTTAGTCAGACATGATGTTACATGAACAGATAGTTGTGGTGGATGTCATCCTTCATTTGCATCGGGAATCCACTTGGGAAAATCTAGTGCTGGTGGCTTTCAGTTATTACTGTATTTTATGTAATATTGGTCACAAAGAATTTACTGACTCTGAGCCTTCATGGTTGGGACAGCAGCCGGCCCTCGTTTGACATTAATAAAGACGAACAGGATGGAAAAGAGCTGCAGCAGATCTGTGAGTTTTAAATCTGTTCACCAAACACGCCGAGTATCCTCATTTTTCTCAGTGGATGTTGGACTAACTGAAATGACCTTTGACCTTTGGGACTGCAGCCTGTTGGATCAAGCAGACGCAGATGATGTTGCATGATGATGATAAGATACTGTTATAAAGGCAACACATGAACGCTCGGACCAATGGGAGGCGGCGTGCAGGGCGGGGCCGCGGACTGATGGTGGAGCTGAGTGGCTGTGGCAGAGCTAATGGGAAGTGAGAGGTAATTAGGGAGAAAAGACTTGTGTGCTGCTCTCCATCCGGTGAACAGAGCGGGGGGGGGTCCCTGCCTCATTTATCATCATCTGCTTAGCAGGCGGCTCAGAGTCAGGACAAACAGAACAAACCCCCTCCATCGCTCTCCTTCTCTTAGTCTCTCTTCTTCTTATCCTCTATCATTTAAATCCTTCACTGCTAATCCTACATATGATACTTTTATCCTTCCATCTAATCTGCTTTTTTTTGTCCATGTGTGTATCTCGTCTCACAAACACACTTCCTCTCTCTGCTCCTTGTCGCCTATAAGGCGTCTCTTACTTTTATTCTCCATTCCATTGTTATTGCTCTATTTACCACTTTTCCTTTCACTTGCTGCGTTCCAGCCTCCTCTCCTCTTTTTGTCCTCTTCTATTTATTCACTGTGCTTCACCCTCATTGCTTTGGCGCTTCCCACTCTCTGCTTCGGCATTGTAATTTTCCTCTTCTTTTTTCCATCCTTCCCATCACCACCTCACTGTGACCCTGGATGTTTTTCATTTTTCCGTCTTTCTACTTCAATTTGTCTCTTCATTCTCTTCACCGATGTTATTTTTCATCATGTAGATTCTGATCTTCAGATCTCGTCTTCGACCGCTTTTGTGTTTATAAAAAAAAAACAAAACAAAGAAGCAAGAAATGTCACAAATACTTTGGAGTCCATCATGTTGATCTTCACCACTTGGAGGAGGACCGCTCTGACCATCAGCATCGCTGCTAAACAGCAAAAGGCGGGAAACAAGGAGAACAAATAGAAAACAATTAACTTGCCATCTGTAACTAATTATATAAATAGATTGTTTTGGGCCTTTGGCGGCTCCGCTGCTCTCGGGTGTATGAATTTACAACTGCTATGATTTCACAGCAAAAATTTGACAATCTCAGTTGAGGTCAAATCCTCTCCGTAACCCGAGAAAGAAAACTCCAATATTAATCCCTGCAGGGATGAGTCAGCAAAATTTTTCCCGTCTCGTACATCATGTGCGCGGTTGTCATTAATTAACGACCTCGCTTGTTGTGCGACGGAAACAACATGTCAAGACCCTGGCAGCGGTACAGACAACAACACGGCCTGTATCGATAATTGGCTCCGAAAGGTGACAGAGAAAAATTGAGCAAAACAAGAAGATAAAAAAAAAAAGAAAAAAAGAAAAAGAAACAACACTGAAGTACAAGACATGGACATAACTGCAGGGTGTAACGGCCAAATAGAGCTAATTTGCAGCAGAAAGTAATTTGTATCACTCACGGCGAGCGACGGTTGGTGGAGTAACAGCGAACAGATACTCTCAGGAACCCCAATCTATCACTTCAGCACTCACTTCCTCCACCCCGTGTCACCGGGCGCTGCCGCTCTCCTTTTCTGAGTGAGAATCATTTCTTTTATTTTATTTTATGTGAACTAAAAATTTTCTGACACCACACTTTCATACTTGTATTGTACAGAATTTATAATCCTGTCCAGTATTTTTCAGACAGCTGTGACAATAATTCAGTCAACAAAAAAGAAATAAAATAAAAACCAAAAGATGGTCCAGGTCCTGGTTCCACTCCTCGGACTCTCTCCTGCATGTCGTCCCTGTCTCCTATTACAAAATTAAAGGGATGAATTGGCTAAATTTAGAAAGTTTTCTCTCTGCACTGATTATTGTTCTTCAGTGTGTCTCAAACTTTGTAGGTCTATAAAACGAGAAAATACTGACCCATGTGCCGCTCACATGTCAGAATGCTGTCCAGATGTCAGTGAATGCACCGCAAGTCAAGTCTCAGTCTTGGTGCCGACATCATACTAAAACTTCACACTTTTTCATTTTCAGGTTTCAGTTGATTGACTTTAACTGACCCGGCCTTCAGGTGTCGGTTCTGCCTGTCGTAAAACGGCGTCCAAAAAAACATCAGATCTGAGTTAGCGCTGAAAACAGCATGTGGGCTCTGAGATCACAGCTTCAGAAACACCACACCAAATGTGATGTTCTCACGACCGACCACCCCGCTGCTGCACATCAATGTGCATCCTCTCTTCTGTTACTACTTATTGAAAAAGATGAGCTCAGTATTTAGTGAAGTAATTTGGACTTGTCGTAATAATTCATTCTCTTCACATCACTTTTGTTCTCAGCTTTAAAATTTTAAAGTGCCTGAAAAGCTTTTTCGGAGTTGGTTAAATGGATTTTAATGCCACTTTGTTTCTTGTGCACTTTTGTTTCCCTCTTTCAGAGAGTCCTGTGTGGTCCTGCTCTGCTTATCTTTGATTCCACCCACATGCAGTGATGTTTTCTGTTCAACCCATTAGCTTCAGTCTGAACGTTGGTTATAGTGGAGCTCCAGACGTTCCCTTTGACGGAGAGATGCACTCAGTATTGATTGGAGCCACAGCTCTGTGACAGGTCGTCACCTCCCCCGACCGTACAGGAGCAGGATTAGGACACCAAAACATTCAGCCACTAACCCTCACTGTTGACTAAACAGTATGTGCTTCAGATTAAGATGCTGTAGCAACAGATGCATGCTTGTTCACACACACGATCCTAAAAACTGGAGTTTTGAACGCATCTGTGCAAAATTCTCCACTGACAGTAATTGACCTGGATACCATTCAGCCATGTGTCGGCCGGCCCGTCTGTTTAAATATGTATGCTGTCATCTACCTGCTTCAGCATGCTCACCCGCACCTGGATAGTTGAGGTGACACAGCGAAAGTCAGATTTTTGGGTTGTACGAGGAGGCAGGATGGCTGTCAGCCGGTCTGCTGTCAGCTTGATCTCTGGCTGTCTGTCGGCGAGGCCACAGTTGATGTCTGATGTGGTGAGTTAATGACACAGCCTCCATTTCTGTTCCCCTTTTCACACCTCAGGTTTCCAGTACAGCTCTGAGTCCCGCTGCACCTGAAAATACAGCGACTGGAAAACGGGAATCACGGGACTTTTCCTCGTTCGCGTCGTCTCCCTTCAGGTTGTCAGTGGTGAAGAACCAGAACCAACGTTTGTGAACTAATACCACTACCACGAGTATCAAGTCGCAATTTTGACGAGGTTTTGATAAGAACCACAAAGAGTAAATTCATCATATTGCTGCACGTCAAATTCTATTTGTCTGTGACGACCTCTATCTCGCACACACTTATCAGCCTCCCCATCACGCTGCTCTAATAGCTACTGTAAATTTGCTCATATCAGATGGCAGGCGTTCATTTGGAAAATGACTCTCTTAATCTATATTTCATCAACTGGACAAGATATTAATAGTAGATATTCTTATTAGGCCTTAAACCTCATCAAGACTCCTGATGTGAAACTCATGGGAGTTCTGAAAAGACTTAAATGATCCGCAGAAAGTATCCGCCATGATGTATTTCACCACATTCCCTTTTGTCTGCAGCTTGGCCCGCCGCGCTCTGTAACTACGTTCAGCTGGTGGGCACTCTCTTTCTTCTGCTGCCTCTTTTACCATGCACTGGGACACATAAACAAAACTATTAAGTTGTGGAAAGTTTATGGAACACACAACCGCCCCATGAGTGGAATAAGTGCAGATGTCTCTCAGATCGAGGCCTTAAGGTATCACACTGTGGTCGTGGATCCAAGAACGGCAGCCTGTTCCAATCTGGCTGAAACTGATAAAGTTTTTGAGTGAGCGGAGTGACTTCATAGTCTGCAGGAGTTTAATCTGTGTAACGTGCTGCAGTGGAAGAATGATCCCACACTTTTAATTGTCAGATTTTTGCTTGTTTGTTTGTTTGTTTTTTTTCTGTGTAGAAGGTCTGGCTGCTTTAAAGCCACGCAGAGCTCTGATTGACTCAGTCAGCAGCTTGGAGATAAATTACCGTCAAACTCAGATAACAAATTTAACATCTTCAGGAGATCAGGAGAAAAGAGTGCCACAGCTGAAGCTCACGATGGATGACTACGCAGCAAAATTTAGGACAGAGTAACTCTCCCTATCTGCTGGAGTCTGGTCTATCACTTTCCCCACCCCGTCCTCCCCTTCCCTCAGCCTCTCTTGCCTGGTCTTATCTGCAGTCACACCTCTCTCCCATGTTGAGCACTTATCTCCTGCGCCAGTGTGCGTCACGCATCCCTAGGCTAGTTGAAGATAGGACATTACACGGCAAGATTCTCCTGTTTACTCGAGATCTCACAGGCGGATGATTCCCTCAGGCCCACAACTCGCTGTTTGGTCCTCGTCCAGGACGAGCCGTTCAATCCCATCCCAGCAGTGCGTTTACCCAGGTCTGTTTGAGCAGCCTGTGCCGGGACTTACGCCGACATGGCAGAACGGCGGCGGCCCGATGTGTTGACAATAACAACAAAGACAAAGATTTTAGCGTTGATGAGAAATCAACAGAGATTGCTCCACTGCTCCTCTAAACTTTTGGAAACTTTTCCTGAGAAAGATTTGCTTACAAGATGTGGCATTTTGAAAAATTGGGCCTCTCCAGTTGAAATTGTTTGTTTTGTTCCAAACGCCTGAATTTTTTTGTGGCTGCTTTTGAACCCGGGCACAAATTTTACACTCATCTCTCTTAATAAAGGTGCCTGCCAGAAATGATCTTCTCTGTTACCTCAAGAAATAAAGAAACAGTACGCGCAGACCCCACAGCAGCTTGCCAGCTAAATAACATGGACACAATGCAACTGAATTTGCTCTTAGAGACTTGGAAAAGCAAACCTTTGCAGGACCAGCAAAGCTCCATCTGATAGCGGAATGACATCGGAATATATCAGTGTGGTACATGCTGTGAACGCTTGCTTCCCCCCGCACCTATCCCAGAAGATAAGGAAGTGATGACACTCATAGGGTAACAAAGGATAGAGAAAAGGAAATTGGAAAAGGGAGGGGGAGCATGTCGTTGGAGATGAAAATATCTCGGATGGTCCTCCTTGAGATATTGCTCCGTGGTTTTCTGGGAATGTGATAAGGTTGCATCAAGTTTCAGATATTCATTTTGTTTCTGGGTGCGTGGTTGTATTAGTTATGCCTTTATCACTGTTACTAATGTGTCTCGCTCTCAGCTTCCTCCAGTGCGTGTGTTTTCTTTACCTGTGCCACATTTATGGACTTCACGGACACGGTCATCCAACGAAAACCACAGACCTCTGGACATTTCCACTGGAGCTATAGGCGGGGGAGTAAATGTCTTGCTCAAGGGCACCAAAATTATTTGTACAGGGAAAAGAAAGCATGACTCACTCACTCACTCACTTTCCCAGCACACAGTTTCCCAGCAGTTCTGCGGTTTCAAAGTGAAAAACCCTTCATCTCCAACGTTTGTGTTCCCATCATTTCTCGGTGCATCGCACATATCAAAGGATAGCCTTAAAAAATAACTTAAACTGTGCTGTTCTCACAAACCCATTACAGCTCCAAATTATACTGGGCTGTGCCAGCAAAAGCTCACATTGTTGAGCAAGGAATTCCTTTAATTACATCACAGCAAAAGCAAAGAAAGTGAAAAGTTTGGCACAGTCTCTAAATGGGTTTTCCACAATGGCTCCTTTGCAAAGTTTCTGCTCTTGTTTTCTTAGTCTCTGGAGGTAATAGACCTGTCGCCGCAGTAATAGTGATGAATCTCCTCTGTCTGCCCAACAGAAGATGGGAGATGGGAGATGGCCCCAAAATATGGATGCGAGCGGCTGGGGTATAGTGGAAGTGGGTTTGACTCGGTCCGAGGGCACACGGAGATTATGACCACGCTGTGGAGTTATAAATCAAAGGGAAGCATGCCAGCGGAAACAGACTGCCACAGTTTAACATGAGATACAGTCCCATTATGTTGAAAATAGAGAATTTAATTCCAAAACGCCTAAAACATTAAATTAGAAAAGCATCAGCGGCTGAAGGTTCTAACGCCAACATTTCCTGTGGAGGTGTTGTTGCACCAATCATACCTCCTCCCTCCCCTGTCCCAGCATCACAACACTTAATTACTCCTCTTCCATTTTAATAGCGTCTGGGTAATGTATGTGATGGTGCAATTATTCCTCCTTGACAACATCACAATTCATTTAGGTTTTTTTTAAATAGAACTCAGGAATTCTTCATCCTTGGGGAGGGGAGAAAAAAAAAGAGAGAAGGGCTGTAATCATCAGATCTTGGATCTATATGAAGTGCACAGCTGTGTCCCATCCTCGACCAGCAGTTTTTCCACTTGGCCTCAACTGTAAATTCATGCCTCCCCTGCTGCAGTGAAGTGTCACCAGAGTTGGTGGTTTATGCCTTGAAAAACAAACGATTGTTCTCTCGGAGTCGCGTTGCGTGTGTGATTTCATCAGGAAAGCAGTTGGAGAAAGAAGGCGGACAGTAGAGGTGAAAGCATTACGCCTACTGTGTGTTGCCCTTCCATTTACCTCACAGGGCTTTCTGGATGCATTTAATATAAAGACTTTTACCCCAAAATGTCATGAAAAATAAAAAAACCACCTATTTTCTAAACCTGCTCATCCTTGACAATGATGTCAGGTCATTTAATTCTTGATGATTTTTATTTCTAGTGTGTAAACTTCAGCACCTTATGTACTATAAATGCAAATGACAATATGCCAGAACTAATAAAAAAGAAACATGAAATAAGTTTATTATTGCCTTCTATCTGGTTGGCACCATATTTTAGACACAAAACAAAATCCTCCTCAGAGCATCTATAGATAAAACCACGTGTAGCTTTAAAAATCTGCCATAAACTTTAAGAGGGAACACTTGTGAATAAAATGAAATAGTCGCGCTGTAAAGGCAGAAATCCCTTCATACTTCATCCTCACACGTTTCTGACAGCTCACATCTGATATTTCACACTTTCATTAATGCATCTTTAACTCATGTTCCCGCCGTCTCTTCTTCCAGGGCTCAACTTCCTGTCGTAATAAATCGTTCTCCTTCTCAGCCTTTTCTATCCTCTAACCCAACCACGTAGGCGGATGCATGCTGCATCAGCCCCCCCCCCCGCCCCCCCGCCCCCCCGCCCCCCGCTGCCAGCACCATGACTTTCTGCTCACTGTAGTGCACTGACCCAGAACAGATGCAGTCGACCTATATACAGTAAACTGTGAGTTAGCAGCTTCCATCTGCAGCAGAAATCTGGCACGTTGGGGGTGTCCACTGAGCTCTGCTATCTGGCCTCATCTTGCTCCTGTTGCTTTCACTCTGTTTCTCACTTTGGACGCTGGACTGCAGTTCAACTCCCAGAATTGGCTTTCTGGCCGTCTTGTGGGCTGGAAGCTGAATCGCCTCAGGGCTTGACCTTTCTGGCGGGCAGTGAACTGTCGACTTTGGTTACGTTTTAGTGGTCATGTGTCAGTGTACAACACACTCCTGAGTGTGTTGATTGGGACATTGTCTGGCAGACACCCCGGGCGTTGGTGTCATTGGAGGTCTTCAGTGCTGACCTTTACAGCCAAATCATCTCAATTAAGATATCTGGCCTCAGAAAGCATCCAAATGAATTTGGCCTCCCCGGACAGAACAAGGTGGGGCAGCTGTTCCTAAAACAAGAGCTCACAGACAATCCAGCGCTTTGGGTACTCAAGTGATCATTAACTTTAACTTGGCACAGCTTTGTCATTCTGTTGCGAACCGGTTGCCCTGCAGGCCACCGCTGCTACAACCGGATTAATAAAGGCAACTGTGCAAATGTTTGCAGAGCAGTCCACAGATAACACACTCCCATCTGCTCTGGCGGTGAGCAAGATTTAGCTAACAAGCAGAAAGTTGCCAGGCTCCGAGATATGAGACCCGATTAGTAAAGTAGCCTTCAAGCGGACGACTCTGGAATCCAAAACGGTGAGTGAATGTGGACCTGATGCCAAATCAAAAGGTGGGTTGGCCACTGATTCAGGATCAGCTCCACGCCCGAGGCAGCGGCAGGTATGCTGGGAATTTTTGTCGGCCTACAAAGCGAGCACGGTGAACATTAGAGCGTGACCTGGCTTTGTGATAGGATCTGTGTGTTCACTGTGAGTAATTGGGCTCCAGGGCTACAGAGGTAGAGGAAAAAAGAAATAAATAAAAAAAGAGAAGGATGCAGGCTGTCAGAAGACGGCGAAGGCGTGAAGATGAGAGCGAAAGACTGGACACACACAGGCTGTTCTGTGATACGTCCATGCTCGTCTTTGAGGGAGTGTCAGAACAAGACAGACACGTCCCGGTACCTCTGTGCATGTTAGAGATGGAGCGAGTCCATTAGTGTGTGTGTGTGTGTGTGTGTGTTCGAGTGGGAAGAGAAGAGTCAGGGAGTTTAAAGTTTTACGAAGTTGTCACTGGACCAAAAAACGAGCCCGAGTAAACGCAGCGCTGCTGTAACGCTTTCAATGTGGGGCATCAATATTTCAGTCAGACCTATTCTCGAGGGCAATCACGATGAAATCCGACTGATAAAATAAATATTACAACCACACCGACACATACATATGCGGGGGTGTAATGATTAATTGCACCATCCAAGGTCTAACCTTTGTAACCCCGAGGCTGCAGCTACAGAGCCCTGTATTAGGCATGCAGCCACATAACCTTCAGCAGTTCAGCCGTCCTCCCGGCGAACCTACTCACCTGTCTTCACCTGTTCTGCCATTCTGGGCATGCAGCTTTCTCTCCTGAGTCCCCTCACATCCTGCTGTAGTGTGTGCTTGTGAGAATACATATATATATATATATATATATATATATATATATATATATATATGCTGCAGAGATGGGCAAGGACAACAACCTCAAAAAAACAAACAACAACAACAACAAAAAGACAAAGCATGTTTACAGCTTTCCTCTGGGCTCGTTTAAAAAAGCGTTTCGCCTCCAATCTAATCTCCATCTAATATTGCTGAAACGGCCACCCGCCTACACAATCTTGCATAGCTGCAGTGTCCATATGGCCCAAAGGGAACTCTCATTGTTTTATTACAGATCAGCCAATCTGGGTCCCTTTTCTCTGGCTCTTGTAACAGCCGGTCCTTGGGTTCTCTTTTTCAGCCCTTTTTTTTTTCATTCATTCAAGCATGCCACAAAGGCCCCATTGTAAGCCAAATTGGACAGGAGGGTGGATGTTAATGGGTCATTAATATGGTGTATTAAAATGTTTTGAAAAAAATGTTTGCCTGTGCATTTATTATATATTGAACAAAAGAAAAGTGCCGTTTGCAGAAAGCTCAGTGGCTGACAGGAACCAGGTAATGTGGAACAAAGTATTACATCTCATGGTGGGCAAATGTCCAACAGCAATCTCCAACTGGTTATTTTATCATTGTGAGGTATTAGGTCTGTCATCCCATTGGCCAATATATGCCTTGGCCTGATTCCAGCCTGATATGCTGGCAGCGAGTTGGTCTAAGGGCTCCATTCGCTGCTATTTAGGTAGCACTCTGCCTGGCAGGTCTGGCCTTTGCACCCCTCCTGGGGCATTACTGTCAAGGGCAGCTCAGGTCCAGGCCAGGGACACAGAGAAAGAGGAGGAGCTGAGCGAGGGCTGTTTAAGAATGCCGCTCAGGTTTTCTATTGGTGCAGGGAGGGGCCTCTTTGGGGATGACAGAGTGTCTAGCCGATCTGGCGGGAAAGCGAACCCAAATGTGTGGATGGGATGGTTGCCGCGGTGCTGAGGGAGGATGCGAGTGATGGATGGCGGTTGTTAGACGCAGTAATTGTGTTCAGGTAATTGACCCCGCTCCCTCAGCCTTGCTCGCTCTCCTCCTGGCGAGCCGAGCCCTCCATCTCTCTTTCACTTCTGTTCCACAGATGGGAGAAAACATCAGCAAAAAGAGGCCAGTTTCCAAGACTTGGCAGCTCACTTGTTTAGGATTTTCAAGCTTTTACTTTAGTACGTTAGTGGATGCCTCTCATCTTGTTTCAGTTGAAGCAGTTATGTGATCTTAGATTTTAAGCATTTTGCAGTCAGTGTTAACAAGATGGGCTTGAAATGACTGCAGCTGTACCGAGAGCTCAGTAACCAACATTGCATAACTCCGTGTTTGTTCAAAGAAACATGTCTAAAATAATAATTGTGCTCGTAAGGCAAAAAGTAAATAAATCACAGAGCTGAATAATCAAGCAACACTAATAACACCCGGTCTCGGCAGCGGAGACAAAAAAACAGTCCTTGAAACAGAAAAACAAGCCAAAATATTACACATACACAAACTTTTATCTTTAGCAGTTTGGCTTGTTCTTCTAACTTCAGCTTGCGAAGGACAAAATCCAATTTTTGGTCTATATTTTATAGTTATCCAAAATAGTATGTTCTGCAATTGGATCTAATCAATAACAAGTCTAGTCTAGCAGACGTCCTCTGTGGAAGAGACAGAGACACTGTGTCCTCCAATCAGGTTCCAGTTTCAATAAATACGATTAGCAGAGATTATTTTCAGGAAGGATTGTCACCTTAAAGTCATACCTCTATGACTTTATATGAGATCAGTGGTCAAATTTATAAAATCATTTACATAATGAGGAAAAAAACAAAAAAATATTAATATAATCAATCACAACAAACGTTTAAGAGTCACCATTTCCATTTATCACGATCTTGTACAAGAAAAACATTTTTCTCCGCTCACCTTGTGTCGCGCTCTGATTGGTCAGTTTGCCGGCTGCGGGGCTTCTGATTGGTCATCTGGGCCAATTAAAAGTGATTGGTAGCTGCCATGTTTTCTGCTTGTTTAAAAGAAACACACAAACGCACACTAAACGACCGTCGCTGTATAGACTGCGGCAGTTTTGCATTAATAATAATAAAAA
Organism: Echeneis naucrates; assembly: GCF_900963305.1. Lineage (NCBI taxonomy): Eukaryota > Metazoa > Chordata > Actinopteri > Carangiformes > Echeneidae > Echeneis > Echeneis naucrates. The sequence continues at coordinate 1,463,459 of NC_042514.1, forward strand.
TAAACGGAGAAGATGAAGTGAAATGTCCAAACGACATATTTCCTCAGAGCTGGATAAGGAACTGGACTAAACGAGCAGAATTAATGAACATTGGCTTCAAAAGGTAAGAATTTACCTTCATGTTGGTTTTACGCTGCTGTTCAATCAATCATCAAATCAAATGAGATTTATTTGTATAATGCCAAAACATAACAAAGTTACATCAATATGAAGTTAGTCTTTATAAAAGGAAGAATAGCAGAAGAATAACAGGGACAACACACGAGGTGACACAGAGCAGAAATGACGTTGAGCGCAACCGCAACCAGCGTCCAGAAAACCCTTTTGAGTTCATAGCTAATGAAAAATGATCAGAGAGGTTCAGATTTTGTTATTTATCAGGGCTGAGGAGCTTCAGCAGGCCAATATTGTCAGCGTTGTTTTGCTGCTTTGATGTGATCCGGTTGTTAAGTTAAAGGGTTGTTTGCTTGAGTCTTGCGCGAAATGCAGTATTGAACTGTACATGGTTTTTGAAGCAGTCCCTGAAGTGCACACAGGGAAGAGTTTGGAGCATTTGGACAGAATCTGGTGGGAAATGTATTCCTGAAGTCCTGGTGATTCTGCAGTTTGCAGCTCATTCAACGTAGATTTCTGCAGGCTATTGAGAGCATTGTCTTTTATGTATGACCATAAAACAACAACAACAACAACAACAAAAAACCCACAAACCTTTGTTGTGCTGCTGTGTTTTCACACTAAACCTGCAGGAAATGTCCAGCTTGTAGAAGGTCGGCACTGCCGGACAGACTGACATCAGTTGGTCCAGAAAATAAATCACCCAAAATGTGTTTGATGCAAATTCAACTGAGCTTTTATTCTGTTGAACTTTGAGCTTTGTGACTTTGTGTACGTATAACTGCAGGTGTCTTGTGTCAGCTTTTTTTTTTTCTGGACATGTTTAATAGGATCAAAGATCAGCCTACTTCAGTGTGGACCAGTTGGGGCCCCAGCATTATCTGTAGTGATGGGCCCCGTACTCATGAGTGAAGCAGGGACTAAAACTGGGAGCGATTGTCAGGGCTTGATGTGGAGGAAGTGATGAGGTACTTCCCTCTTCATGCATCAGCAGATTATGGCGGCATTCATCACCGGTCCCAGACCCCGGCGCTCATAATCAGCTGGGTATATCTCAATCTACAACCTGTGATTTATACCGAGCTCTGCCGGGCGGTGACAAGTTTTTAAACGGAGCTGCGCAGTCTAAATCATAACCTCGCTCGGCGTCGAGTGGATGGGTTCATGCTGAGAGTGAATGCGAGAGGATGGAGGCATTCACCTCCATCTGCAAACAAACATGAGCACATCTAATGCTGCACGAGTGGAGAGTTATAAAACTGTCTGTCTGTCTGTCTGCGGCTCACATGCTGCAGAGAGGAGATGCCTCTTAAATAATGACCCTGCAGCGACTGATCCAGTTTGGATTAGAAATCAGTTTCTAATTGCCTGTTGACAGCTAATCATCTACCTTTGGCTCTCTGTGATGTCATTACCCCGACAGTAAACATGTCGCTCCTTTTTTTTTTTTTTTTTTTTTACGACACAGTTCAATCTCACCTTTTAGGATCAGGCTGTAAAGCAGGCCAATGTCACCCCACTAACACCGGCCATAAACTACCCCTCCCTGACTTTCTAATCCAAAGGTTTGTGAGACCTGGAGCATGATGACGTCCCCTCGTCTCCTCCAATCGGGGAGTGGCTTACACTCATGTCTTCTTTGACCTTGCTTGTTCTGATTCATTGTCTTGATGCTGAGAAGTCTTATATAATGTCCATGACCTCTGGCAGTTCAGATTATCTTGCCTTTGTCTGGGATGGAGCGGCAGAAATGGGAAAGATGATGTGACATTTTGTTCTGAGCAAAGTCCTCAGCTCTGAAGTTAAGTATTTTAAAAAAGGAGGGTTAAAATGAGTATTGGAGTGGATTTCCCTTTTTACCTGTAGAGGCTGTGTTTAAAGTAAAAGATGAGTTATTATGCAACTGACCTGAAGGGTAATATTATACAGTACCTAGTTTACTCCTCGTCCACCAGGCCACGGCTCAAGAGCCATCAGTCGGTGTGAACTTAAACAATAAAAACCCGTTCAGTGCCCTTTAACTCTGCCGGCTTAATCCAAAAATGGAGCTGCACTGGAATTGCTGAATGAAAAATGGCTCATTTGCAGCTTTCACCAATTGAATTGACCCAAGAGTGGACCGACCTAAAGTGAATCTCCCCGAGCTGGATTGAAATGTGATTAGCATCAAATCAGGGACAAGTTGGGAATAATCAAAGGTAGATAAATCTGAAGTCTTTCTCCCTCTTTGTCCAAGGTCAGTGATTGTTGAAGGCCTCATCAAACCTCCATCCTGTAACGACCTGACATGCAGCCCCCCCCCCCCCCCCTTTTCCCCAGCACTTCAGCACCTCTAAATGAGGTCACATTAAAGACGCCACTACAGATTCTCCAAGACAAAGTGAAATTCAATGAAACTCGCAGGACGTAACATTCAGCAGTCTGCTTTGTAACAAGCTTTTTATGCCACCATCCCAACAGCAGATCTGTGCATTGTCCCAGGAGTATTAACTAGAAACCAGGGCTCAGTTACATGATCTAATGATCAGCTGGGCTGGCTAATATCTGACAGTTTATCCAGGCAGGCCACCACGGCGGACTTCTTTCCATCTGACATTGCTGTGACTCCATTAGCCAAAGTGTTGGAAGTAAATGATGGCAGGCAGCGCTTGGCAGTGATAGAGCCGGCGCAGATCAGCCGGCTGCTATCGATTCAATCACGTTGTAAGAGATGGAGCGGGGAACGGGGACCACAGTTGCTTTTCGTCCACCCAAGCTGCACCAATGTGACTCAGGAAGCTGTTCGTCGGTCAAGTGTGCATGTGGCACGGCACAACATGACAAACAGCTGCACGAGGCCATGAATGAAATCAGTAATGTGATCATTATACAGCACACGTTATTCTGCTCTCTCACACACACACAGACACAAAGCTGAGATCTCAGATCACGTTTAGAGTGACGCCATCGAGGGTGCAAAAAAAAAACAACAAATAAACAAAACACCAGCCTGCTAAAATTTGCTTGACCATCCCTTTTTTTTGTTGTTGTTTTTCTTTTTATAGGTACAGTAAATTCCCCAATGGCGTTAACTGGCTGAGGGAATAAAAAAGAAAAAGGAAAGAAGGAGCGAGTGAAAGAAAGACGCACAAATACTTTCAAATGACCACATTTATCGCACAAAGCTGCTCCAGGCCAATTCTTTAAGTTCTTTCTCAGTTGATTATTTTATTACAGTGTAGAAATAAATATATATATGATCAGCTAAATTAAAATGATCATTATCTATCATAAACTGCTGAGGTGCTTAGTGGATTAACTAAAATGGGTTATTTCATTGATGACATCACTTCCACCATTCTCTCCTGAAATGACTTTTGTCTCCAAAGCAACGGTAACAGTTTGGGATCGGTCAGTTTGGTTGGTTTGGGCTCACGAAGGACTTGGTTTGGGTTAAAATAATGACTCTGGTAAAGTTTTGAGGTTTGAGGATCTCTGTCGTCACAATGAGAAACACCCAGAGCGTGCGTTAGAGAACCGATGTGGACCAAACAGCAGTTTATAGGACAAAAAACTTCCCCCGCTCATTATGCCATGTGTTGCTGACTCCGTATGAGCTCATTTGTTTTGCAGAACTGCTTCTTTTGATGTTTTTAGGTTTTAAAAAATAAAACAGCAAAATGTGACTCACTCATTTTAAGCACAACTTGATTCTATATCTACTCCAATTAATAATAGTAGCGACTGCTGATGGCTGCTGTGAGGAGGAAAGGGAAGCAGCATAAACCAGATATTTCTGGAATAGTCAAGGAATGGAAGGACAGGAGCTGATCAAAATCAGATGCTGCCAAATAAAACAAACAAACAAACAAATAAAAAAAGAATGGAATAACTTCTTCAGGTTTTCCCATCCCAGAGCTGGCAACGGCTCCGTTTCTTTTAAAAAAGTCTAATGGCGTGCTGGTCGCCGTTCAGAAGAGCAAAATGTTGATTGTTTTTTATTTAGTACATTGCTCCCAGTATGGTTGTTGCTGATAACTCTCACTGTGGCGATGCTTTTCCCCGATCCTTGTCTCTCTCTGATCTTCAACCCAACTGGTCCAGCCAGACCTCCTCCCATCCTGAGTCCGGTTCAGCTCCAGTTGGCTGCTCCGCTGCCTCCTGTCTGTTATTGGTTCTCTGTAATTGATCATTTTATGCTGTGAAGGTTCAGACCGGCTCCATTTGGAACGTACCTTCTGTTGTGGACTGGCCCAGAGAAAATTAAATTTGACTTGACTTTATTAAATAACTGTAAACGTTCTCCTTTTCTGATGATGAGGATTAAATAGAAAAGAGCAGCTGTGTTGAAGCATCCTTTAGACTTGGAGGATAAATAATTTTGACACAACAGAAACAGGAAGTTTCTGTTTGAAGAATGCCGTCCCATCAAAACTGAAGTACGTTAGTGTTGGACTGCCGTCAATGGCATCTCATAACCAGGGAGAGCATTTGACGAACAGCTGCATTGTTGTCCTGACATGGCATGAGAACGTGCCATAATGTCTTTCATGTGCCTCCCTTGTGGGAATCATGGGAAAAAAATGGCAGGACATGGTTTTTAAATGTTCCTCTTTGTTTTCGTGGTGGGGGGGGGGGGGGCAGTATGATGCAGCAGTCACCACACACCGCAGCGTCCCCCGCTCTGTCTCTAACACACTCAGTTCAAACATAAAACTTTAACCACATCCTCAAGGGCTGCCCTCTTGGACCGCAGCTCGCTGTCATGAATAGGTTGAGTGTGGAGGAGTCAAAGGTTACAGCAGCTTGTTTACATTCAGGCCCAGACATAAATCTCCTTTGTCCTCTTGTGGCTGTAGGTGATTTTCTTCAAGTGTTGCTGCAGAGAGTATTTGCGGGCGAACTCCGTCGCCTTGAGTTTTCATGAACTCTGCCTCCATTGATTCTCTCAAGCTCCCTCAACGCCTGTTTCCCCCCCTTCCACTTAAAAGGAATTATCCGTGTATGAAAGTTTAAATATATGAGCTGGAAGTGAAGAGAAAATACTTTACTTTCTTTTATTGTCACTAATCAGTGACATGGCGACCTCTGAGGCCACCTATACCCTGCTGCAGACTGACTTCAGACCTTATTTATTTCTTCACCTTCACGTATCCCCGTCAGTTCCTACCTGTGCAGGATAAGCGCGTCCCTTAGATAGCTAAAATGGAAATTTGTAGAGCGTTCCTCGGGGACAAGTGCTGCAAATAGCCTCCACAGACAGTCTTTATCTAAAGAGGGAACATTATCTTGGGCAGTAACATCAAAATGCAGTATGTATATATACACTGCCGGGGGAAACGTTTCTATCTGTCCGTTAGACAAATGCTCATCGTAAGTCAGGCAGGCTCATACCTGGAGGGCGAAGCGTTTAGTCGCTTCTGTTCACTGTCAGATGTGACAAATATGTGAAATATGGCAGTGCTTACCTAACAAGATGGCAGAAATGCATAATGTCATAGAAGTGGACCAGACTTCACCCCTTCCTCCTCCTGCTGCACCAAAATGAGGGTTATCAAAGCGCGCTCTTCAAAACTGATGGTGCATTTTAGCCTTCTGTAAATCATAAAGTCACAAAAGGCAGTTAAATATCTCCATCACCATCTGAATATCAGTCACAGGCGTCGCAGGTTTCTTTTTTCCTGATCCTGGTCTGATCTAATAATTGAGTGTAAAAAATCTTGCCTAATAATAGAAAATATGTATCTGACATACAGAATTGATGGGCGAAGCCGGCTGACTCAGTTTTCACAGGCCTCTTAATCCAAATCATGAAGGTTCAAGGTTAAACTGGTCATCTTGAATTATTGATGGGAGGTGAATGAAAGCTTCTGTTCTGTCGCTTTTGGAAATGATGTAAAAGATTCAGCTGCAGAGAAGACGTGTCACTGACTAACTAGAGTCAGGGTTAGACTGTTAATGTCAAAATGGAGCCTCCTTTCTCATTCACATCAGCAGTGTTTTTCCATTCTTAGGTTGTGAAGAGGCAGGAAAGTGACGGCCCGTCAGAAGACACTGGGAGAGGAAGTTTCTGAACTGAAGCAGAGGGAAGCCATTTAAAAACAGCTGTTTATGTTGTAATTTGGTTCCTTTTTGACTTAGCAGGCAAAGAAAGCTTTTTTTTTTTTATTTTTTATTGTTTCCTTCTTAGATTCTTATTTGGTGTGTGTGCTTTCCAATTACAAATGGGGGGGTTCAGTTACAGCACGGACTTCCCATAGAGATGAATGAGATTCTGAGAACTCATGCCGTAAAATGTAAAAATGGATGTTTACATTACCAGCAGACCACGAAGCGGTTTGAATAATTCACTTTTGATTTAATATGGCCAACATGTCCTGAAATAATAGGTAGGTGAGTGATGTGCTGAGTGCACACAGTGTGTTAAATCTGAAACGCTGCCACACATCTGCCTCCACTGGATCCACATCTGTGGCGCTGCAGTGCTGTTTGCAGTTATTGTGCATGTGCGCTGCTTGTTTCTGTACGAGCGCACAACAGTCAGCTCTGATCACATGATCACATGTCACACTGACTTTATGAAGATTTTCAGAATCTGGCCCAGCATCACACAAACAGCTCAGTGACGCCACGTGTGAATAAACACAAACAGTTTGTGTTAATTTATTTCATTTACTTGTTTCTTTCCTTTTATCTTCACTAATTAAGTGTTCCTCTCTGGCCGGGAGTTTACTGGATGAACACGTTAAAGATGGATTGTTTCGCTAAACAACCTTAAATGGGACACTTTTTCATCTTTTTTTATTAGTTCTCTTTGTGACACGTGTTTAAGAATTTTAACCAGATTATACAATTTGAGGATTTGTAACGCTCTGCAGCTCAAGGCTTCACGTACAGGAGCCTGCAAAAGATCGATCTTTGGATTTTTAATTAATATTTCATTATTCTAATGAAGATTGATTTTAATCTGAATCTTTTTTTCCCCAAACCTCCTCCTTTCTGTATGTCAGTAGGTTCCTGCTGTAATACCTTGAGAGCCACATTCCATCATAGCTGGCAAATTATCTCAAATAACTGGGGAAAGCCTCAATTGATTAATGCTGATGATCTGTGTTTGTTTGCCATCCGTATAAATTTGACAGACAAAAATAATTGAAGATTTTCTCATTTGCGTTATGTTGGACAATATTAAGGTTTGATGTCTTTGTAAAAATGCACAAGCAAACCAAAAAATCTAATTTTGAAGCTGTTCATTTTCTCCGTCCCTGGTAGTGGAAGTGCTCGACTGATTCAGGGGGGAAATTTATTTCCTTTTAATCAACAGAATCTGCGGCCTCTTTTCTTTCTCAGCAGGAAGACATCGCTAAGGCGCACAGGACACAACTGCAAGCTCGAGGCGAGCCAGGCAGTTAGGACTCTGGCAGCCTTGTCGAGCACGGCTAAGCTCTGCCTGACGCAGCATTATCAGGACAGACACATTGTTTGGGCGCTATACCTGCTGTTCCCATCTGTGGCGGTGCCGGCCTCACCTCTGCCAGGCGACTGCAGCACCTGCTGAAGCTCCTGCAGCACTTCACAGGACAGAGAAACAGGGTCGATACCGCTGGCGGGGAAAAGAAGCAGATAGAGGGCGGAAAACTGGGAGTTTGCCGAGGGTGTTGCATACTGTTTGACTATGTAGGATGGTGAATACTTGCTTGTTTATGACTTCAGTGAAAGCGGCGTGCCCGTCATTGGCAAAAAGCCTGGCAGACAGATTGATGACGAGGAGCTGCTGCTGATGCAGCCGTGCAAGACATGCTCTGAGTTAATTTACTCAGTCCGCCTGGACAAGTTTGTTTTTGGGACACAACAACATCATGAATCTGCTGCCTGGATGGGAATATTATTACGTATCAATTACATTATTTAAATGTATTGGGGAGTAAATGCAGTCTAGTTCAGCCACAGAACAGGAGCAGACAGGCCAGAGGTCCTTTGGCTGCTCTGAACTGCGGCTGTTCTATATGAGATCACACTCAACGCTGACACGTTCAAGTCCTCAAGTGCACCAAAAGTCTCAGCATGGTCACAACATTGTAGTTGAACTTTCTTTGGCCCACTTTATGCCTTTAATTTGATGGCGGCAGAGGAGGAGTTGTGGATTGCAGTAGTGCCGCTTCCTGAATGACCTCCTCTGATGTGTTGGAGGTTTCACTTGATTCTCCTTTAATTGTTCAGCTCCATCCGAGAGCAGGCTAGCTGTTAGCTAACTGTTAGCTTCGTCCACCTTTTCTGTCTAATGTCAGCTGATCATTTCTGACGAATCACAAAGGTGTGCGATGCTAACATCCAGTAGATTAAGAGATGACGTAATATTAAAAACAGCTTGCTCCAATCGTGACGTCTGGAGTCGTGTGTCACCATCGGACATTCCTATTGGCTGTAGTTGATGATGTCACAGGGTGACATCTTTTATGGACTTCTTTTCCCCACGACAGTGGAGAGTGACTTCTTTATGCAGCACATTAAATTAACTGAAGTGGAGCTGATTCTGAATTTGCTGACAGACGACAGTTAAAGAGAAGCTGCTACAAGATAAAGACGATGAAGTGATCAGAGCTGATCTGACCTTCAGGAGAAATAAACTGGAAGCAAACATACTTTTCTTTTTTGAGCTTGCTTTGCTATATTCTCACCTTCAAAGTGAGAAATAAGAGACAAATATGGAGCAAAGTGCTACATATTTGGAGCTGATCCAAAACAGCTCTGCAGACCTCAAAGAGGCTTTAAAACAAAAGATGACAGAAAGATTCCCTGTTAAGTCTCAAGCTTCATTTCTAAACTTAATGGTCCCATTCTACACTCGCTCCTATCTAAAGCATTTTCTTCCAGAAAGTCAAAAAGAAGCTCCTTCAAAAGTATACTCTGTTTAAGGAGGGGAAGGCGCAGCTAATGTGCTTCAGCTACACCTCTAAGCCATGTGTTCATCCTTGTGCTTCACATGTTTCCACTATTCATTACCTGAAGGTTATATTCACAGAGAAAACCCACCATAAGAGAAGGATGCTAGTGGGACACGCAGTGTGCTCATATTCCCATTTAAAGCGTCTATTTTTAGACGGTATGAAACGGATCTGCCTCAAGTAAATGTGAAATGACAGAAAAAACAACTTTGTAGTAGTAATAGTAGAGTAGGAGCAAGTAAGCAATATCCTGTGAAATACCAGCATCAACTCATACTCTGTGGAGTGCATTTGGAAACCAAAGCCGCTCTTTTACACTTCAATAAAGACATTCATGAACCTGTTTTTTTTTTTTTTTTTTTTTCCCCCTCCTGTAGGCAAAGGTCTAATAGCCTGGAGTGCTTTCCTTTCAGGTGAAAGCGCTTGTTCTTACAGATGCTTAATAACAGAGTGGAAATGGGGATACAAGCCTGAGCCACTGTAAGCAGGTACATGAAACACAATGGGATTAGAGAGCAGATTGATCCTGGCTTTGTGTGCCGTCGTTTGGCCAGATTACCGCAGCCGCCGTTTTTATTGTGAGGAAATTGGACAGAAATTTGTTTTCAATTTGCCAACTGCTTGAATTGCATTTGGATATGCCTGTCTGTGTGTGTGTGTGTGTCTGTGCGCGACACGCAGGAGAGGTGTGGAGACGGGAAGCGTACCGTGCTGTGCACTCCACGAATTCGGAGGATTAACCAGTTTCCCTGAGATAGTTGTGTCGCTGGTGGCGCTGAATCAACTGTGTTCATTCCAAAGCCTGAAGTACAATGGTTAGACTTGGGAGGATGCAACAGCTCCGAGAACCCAAGCTGGCTCCGGCCGACGGAAGAGCTGTTCAGTATCAGCGTGTGCACATCTAAATGAGCTCCATAAGACCCAAACTGGAGCACCAAACCTACTACAAAATGCAGCCCGAATCGATTGTGCACAGGCTGCAGCAGGTTTTATTTACTGCTGCTTCCTTCTGCAACTGCCAAAGCATGTATGCACAAATTATGGTCCAATTACATACACATGGGATTTCAACACAATGCAGCTCCCCCTAACAGCACACACTGCAGTTTTGGGAAAACATTCCAACATGCGTTTGTGGCTCCACATTCTTTCTAATCCCTTTGTGTAGATAATGTTGGGTATTTTTTGGCTTAATTTGTTGACAATGGGCACTAATGGCAAACATGGGGCGGCGGAAGTAGCCAGAGAAGGAGCAATAAAAGTACCCAAAAGATTATTTCTGAGCTTTAATGCCCAGAAATGGTACAAACTAATAAATACTCTGCTCTTTATGTGGTGCGGTGAAAGTCCAGAATTCATGGTTGAATCCAGTCCAACCCAAACGTTTTACAGCCACGTTGAGGCTTTTCTATTTTTCCTTATCACGCTGTCATTTTTTAAATTGTGTTCTGCCTCCCTGTTTGTGTGTGTGTGTGCGTCGGCGGAGTGCTGGCTGCTGTTTCCTGATTGGGTCTCTGGGGCTTTAAATGGCACGCCCAACCACCAAGATGGCCTCTCCACCCTTCTCACTGCAGCACAGCCAGCTTCCCGTGTGTCCTTTGTTCTGTTCTGTGAATTTGTTGAGAACGTGTGTCTTATCTGTTGCAGCGGGGGAAGGGGTGAGAAAACCCGTTTATTTTCCAATCTCGTTTTGTCCTGTTTTTCAAATGCTGCGAGATTGGAGATTGCTTTTGAGACTTGAGCTTTGTCATGGCTGGCTGTGTTGATTCAGACACTGAGAGAGTAGGGAGCCTACTCCGTGTTACGTCTGGACCTCAGGGCGTAACAAAACTGCTGGTCAGACTCCACATATAAGTACAATCTGAGCAAATTACACATCACTCAATAAAGACCGTTAGTAGCTCAGCAAACAAGAAAATCATGGAAGAGTAATAAAGTTCTAACGACGATGTGTAACGATGAGCGCTAAAACAGTTAGGATGCGTCGCCTCCATTTAAATGGGTTGCTGCTCACTTTAATTACTCACCTGTGTTGACAGTGTAACCAGCTCTCAGTCTTTTTAACAGCCAGGATGCCTGCTCCTCAGCGGATTGCTGTAATAATGGCACAGTTTTTCCACACAGGATTAGATTCTATTTGCGACCAGTTGATGACACATCCTGACTGACCGGTGAGCCCTGGGGGCCCGGGTGAATCAATGCGCGGCTCCTGGCACAAATCACGGTGCTGGCCGTCTTCTGTGTTACATTATGAGCCGTGTAAATGATCGTTGGCTTCGTTATGAAGCTGCGGTGAACACGTTTTAATCTGGATGATGAATGGGGAAAGAAGTGAAGCTCCTCCTGCTTTGTTCGCTCACCTGTTCAGTAGTTTATCACTCATGATGATGACCAAACAATGAATTTGCCGTGAAGACCAGGACCAGTTTTTTACAAATCCCGTGCACATGGCTTTCCGTTGATATCAGTGTGCTAACAAAACAAACCAAGTTGGACTCCATGTGTTATCCTTTAGTCTGCTGCAGTAATTCCTTCAAAGTTTTCCACATCAGGGCTTTAAACCTGCTTTAACTGTAGCTGGTATCATATTGATTTAGCACAAGTATTTTATAAACATTGGTTCTGGGCTTTGGTAGAATCATCAGCGACAGCTCAGACTACATGAACACCAGAGTTTCATTTTGGCAGCCGCAGCGTATCAATTAGGAGAAATCAGAGCCTTCATGATCAGACTGATGAGAAAACTGTATTACATAAAAACCTGGTCTGGTTCTGCTGAACCTTCATTTAGTCCTCACCACGTTCCCCAACTTCACTACTTTAATGTGCAGCAATCGTGCTGTGTATTGAAAAAGCTCAGCATGCTGCACATATCCATCCAGTTTTACCCCATTTGTTATTATTATTTGAATTGCATTGGGCTGTGATGCCTATGAATTGGAAATGGGAGGGCGAAGCTGAGACCACCTCGGTCCCAGTATTTTAGGCAGAGTTCTGCCTCAGTGAGCCAGCCTGATTGGGATGCAGCAGGGTCTCTCCCTCTTGCTTTCTCCCTGCGTCTCTTGTTCTGCTCGGCCTGAAACAGACATTCTGATGAAAAACAGAGGGAGCCAAAATGTTTATGAAGGCAGAGCACATGCAGGAATCTACTCACTCAGGGTATATACGGACACGAATGCCTGTGCGTTGCATACACAAATGTGCATCAAGTGTAGTTGCTTAACAGTACTTGAATCTTAGTGCTGCTCCACTACTGCCGTGAAATGTTTAATTGCACATATGCTAAGTAATAGCTCCGAGAAATTTAAGGCACAGTCTGACATTTAATTCCAGCAGCAGCTTAAGACTGTAGACCGTAGCTAAGAAAGGAGAAAGAGAGAATGAGCAGGAAGTCTTCAAAAGACACAAGCTGCAGTCTGGAACCTGACAGTGAATTACACAAACTACTGAAAACATGACAACAGTGTCAAACTGTCCGGTACAACCTGGGCCAAGACCTAACGCACGGCACCACACTGCAGGTGGATGGAAGAGGTGACTCCAATTAGTCTGGGTGACAGTGATAACACAGTTTGGGAAAACGAAGATTTATTGAACATTATGTGATTGTCCTCTGTTACTGCTGGAGGAGAAAAGAAATGTGGTGAGTGTATGGCGCAATTCATCATCAACAAGAATGTTTCAGGGGAATAAATGAAAAAGGTGGTTCAGGAACTATATCGCTGTCTGCAGCAGAGCTTGTTACTAGATAGCTAATTCCTGCAGATAAAGGTTTTGCACCATATTTAACCCAATTTCATAACTTAAGTTGTGAAAGCAAAACGTGCAGCTCAATTAGGCGGGTCTCAGATGCACAGCTCACTGAATGTGGCAGCTTTATGGGTCCCTCTGTGACTGTTTTATATTTTCCGTCCATATGATTCAAACCCAAAGATTCACGCTGACCCCCTGTATGAAACTAGTTTCTAGGTGTTACTGGTATCCTCCTTGATATGTTCCCCTTCTTCCTGCTCCAACCTTGAAATTCACTGACGTTAAATTGTGAGGTGTTAAACTTCTACCTTGAAATTGAAACTAAAATTTGCGCCACTATGACAATATGGTGTACGACATCAAGAGCAAATCGAATCAATAACACACACGTATAAACGTGTTATCCACCAACACTGCAGATGATTTAGAAACTGATCTGTCGCAGCAGCTTTCTCTCTATCACTTTGCTCTGTCACTGCTGCCTTCTTGTCTTGATTGCACTGAAAGGTTTACTGAACACTGGAGTCACCAACCTGTAGCCAGAGAATGGTGTGGGATTAAATGGACTAAAGCTTGTGTGTGTCTGTCTGTCTGTAGCTGACATTTTCTCGCACCGTCTCAGTGACATTGGTGAGTCGCCTTCATTTGCATGTCCCTTTTTTGTCTCTGATGGCGCCGACTTTGTTTCTGCATGTTTTTCACCTCGTTTTGTCTTTTTCAGCCTCCTCTTCATCTCTAAGCCTCCGTGTCTGCATGTTTGTCTGGAGTCAGCCAGGCATGCCGTGAAGATTAACCAGACATTGTTCTGGTTGTGTTTGTGTGTGTCTCTCTGTAGCCTGGATTTTGGAGGGTGGTGGGGGGTTAGTGGAGGGGACAAAACACGATCTGAGCATGTCCAGAATTATCATCATCTCCATGGCGACTGCCTCCTCCACCTTCCTCTCTTTGGTTCTCGCTCTCTCTCTCTGTCAGAGGGTAATCTGCTGCGCCCACTCATTTATCTCCCATCCCTGCCACAAAATCTGAATTCTGAATTTGCGAAAGGAGTAATAAACAAGATTGACTGCAGCTCTCCTTATTGATTGGTGCTGCAATGTGCTCACATGATTTGTAATCTTGACCCCCTCCTCTCTTTCTGTCTCGTCCCAATGGCCAGAGCACATAGAAACAAGGCACATTATGACGGGACAGAAATACCTTTCTGCAGGAATTAAGCTCGCCATTTTCTCCTGACCTTTGGGGGGTTGGAAAGTGAAAGGAAGCAGGCAAGAGTAAAAGATTCAAAAGCCCAGAGGCTCCATCGGGAACTCCATTTTATTGTGATTGTATCAGACACCGACATACGTGTCTGATAAACCAGCTGGCATCCAGATTCCCACAAATCTTCATCATCTGTTCGGTTCTTTAGTTGTTTGCTGCTTTTTTTTCGTTGACATCCATCCTTAAACTGGCTGTATAAGTCAGATTGTATTGAAGTGTATGGGAAGACTTCCCTGCACCTAGACAGACTTGTATTGTAGTTTGGAGGAAGGTGGCTGGTTCATTGTGATGGTGTTGTTATTGGTGTTGTTGCCTGTTGTGGTAAACGTAGATGTGGTCACGATGAAAGGAAGCTAAATGTCATTTATTGATATTATTTAACATCTACCTCAAAATTCTAAGAGTATAAAAAAAATCTGTAATCAATTTATCTGCAGAAGAATGAGGCATGGCTTAAAAAGTACAATAGAAACCCATGAAATGCTCCAATTCTTTGGTTAAATGAGCTGTTACATAATATAAAGCTTCGTTCTGTAGCTCCGTTCGCTGAATAGTTTGTGTAAGAAGCTTCTTTCATTCGTAGTGAGGAATAAAATTTTAATGCCTATAAATGAGACGGGGGGGGGGAAGCCTCAATAAGCGGGGCAGTTTATATTAAACAAAATCTGGGATGTCCTTATTGTCGCAGAGATCAGGCTGTGGCTTTTGGACAGCTGCCTGCTTCAGTGTCCTTGTCCCATTTGTCAGACGTGTTCACCGACTTGCGACCATTTTCTATGTGATGCAACGACTCGTCTTTTTGGCCAGATTCATATTTTTTTCTTCTATGCTAACAATGTGTGGGTGCCAACAGCATAATTGCTGCTGTAGATGAACGGAGGAGAGAAATACGGGTGAATGATGGAAAGAGGAAGAGCATTTTCACTTACAATTCTGAATTCAATAGTGCACCGCCAGTTATTTAAGTCCAATCGGATGCTGAATCCCCCATTTATTTTATTTTTTCCCCGCCTTCACGTCCTCTTGGTTATGCTTCCTCTCTTCTTATTACCATGTTTACAACTTGTTGGCACCCAGGCAGCTATCTTGGCTTCGGTAGCGGCGGCGTGGAAAATAAAGGGAAGGAATTTTGAAAACATGTCAGTGAGTACGGTGATATAAGAGGATCAGACATGCAAGAGTGGGATTGGGCCCTTAAGTGTTCCGAAAGGGAATAAAGGGCGAATTATCCTAACCCTAATCCGACACTGGCCAATACAAGCAGGAGGATGAGAGTAGAGGAGAAAGGTTCATTTGTGCCACAAAAGGATGCTAGATACTGGGAACTGCCGTAGACAAAGGTCTGTGGGATGGGAGGATGAGGATAATGGTGGGGGGGTTTGTCATCCCATCATCTGTAAGCCAGGAAATAGCAGCAGAGCTACTCGGGCAGAATGGGGAGCAAAGTTCCCCTTTGCTAATATTTCCCGAAAGAGAACCAGCACCTTCTTAATATTTTATCACATCTCCATTCGGTGAGCAGCAGGGAGGGCGGCAGGGAAACGGCGAGGTCAAACGCGCTGTGACATCACACATCGCTTCATCAGCGGCTGTTTTGAAACCTCCGGTTTGTTGGTTACTTTGCTACTTTTTGAAAACGAAAGAAACCAGATTTGGAGGAGAAGATGATTCTAACTTCTCTGTAGTCTGCCCTGAGTGGTACAGTCTGTCAGTCACACTGTAGCCCCGCCCCCCAACCCCTCCCATTTCCCTCTGAATGGAGCGTCAAGAAATGAACATCATGTTGTATTTCAGACTGAGACCATAAACTCATCAGGGAAACGTTTACTGAGGAGGAGGAGGGACATTTTCACATAGACTTCAATCTGCCTCGCCTCCTGATAGCCATTTGACAGATTACAGGTTTAAGGCTCAGCATCATCCACTTTGATTTCCACTCCTCCTCCTTTGCTCACCTTTGGCCCACGAACCGAACGCTCTCCGTGGCGCCGCTGAGGAAGCAGCTGCTGAGCTGGTGTTTCATTTGCAAGATGTGGCAGCCAGCGTGACTTCGAGTAAAAGTTAAACATGATTCACCGTAATGCACCCAGATAAGTGCTGGAGTAACACATCTCGCCGAGCGCAGGCCTGTTTGTTTCATTACGAAGAGAAGGCTGACGAGATAACGGTGCAGGGAGGGTGTGTGTGTGTGTGTGTGTGTGTGAATGTAAAATATTTCATGACAGAAGAGGGGGTTGTGATACCCACACTGTCAAATAAATACACATGGCTCTGACTGTACTTCCTATATGTGGCGGGGGGGGCGGAGGCATAGTAAGCAACAACGGGAGGGGGGGGGCTCGTCCTGAAAGTTACCCCGGATCTCGCTGTTGCGTGACCAGAATTGTGTCCAAGGAGACAAATGAGAGAAGAGATGCAGGTGCTCGACAGCTTGGGGATAAATCTGCAGCTTCCTGTAATGACTCACAGGTCCCTGAACATACAGCTGCAGGTCCTCATGAATGCGATACCTCCATCAGAGGAATATTCATGAAGGTGAAGAGTGCGGCGCTCGTGGACGAAGAACATCAATTTATCTCCAAGGATGGATAAATGCCTTCCTGTTTTTCTTTTCTTGATCTGTTTTCTCTTTTTTTTTTTTTTTCCAGGTGAATAGTTTGCCAGATGTAGTGGAGATAAATTGGCGGGAAACAAACACTCCAAATGTTGTGAAATTGTGTTGTTCAGACAGTTCATGAATTATGAGTCAGGACTTCCTTTCAGTAATCAACATCAGCCAGGTTTTAGTTACCATAACGTTATGACCATCTGCCCAATGTTGTGTTTGTCTGTTTGCCGCCAAAACAGCTCTGGCCATCGAGGAGAACAAAAAAAAAAAAAGGACACAAGCATAAATAAATGATTAAATATTCTATATATTTGGGTAATAATAAAAATACAACTTCTTTATTTCTCCACTTATTCGTTTGTTTGTGCCTGGACAGACCTTTCTACACAGGAATTTACTGATGAGCAGTTCATTAAAGCGAGATGAAACCAAACTGAAATCGCACCACAACACAAAAGTAGAAGTAAGAGAGAGACTTTTGGAACAGACTGCCTCTCCAAAGTGCTTTGTGTCGGCCTGCTCACTGTTTCTTCTTGGCTGATTAGCCGCCATTGGCAGAACCTCTTTTTTCTTTCTTTTTTCTTTTTTTTTCAGTTTAATTTAAAATTTTCAAGCTCCGACTCGTGATGTATTACCATTATCACTAACTGTGAGACTCCATCGAGCTGTCTGGTACCTGTGGACATGCGTGGAAATTGCCGCAAAATGCTAGTCTAAATGTAAATTGACTCAGGTAATTGTTATCTTTTGTGAGTAGAACTTTTCTCATTGACTATCCTTTTTCGGGTATTCTGATTTATTTTTATTTTTATTTATTTTATTTTTTTTTTTTTTCATTCAGCGTAATTTGAATTTAATTCCCCAGGTGTATGGGGAAAGGGGGTCATACAGCCTGCTAAGAAATGCATTTCTGACACTTTAACCTCTGTTTGAAAGTACCTTCCATTTGAATGAAGTAATAACAACGCTGTTTTGTCTGTGAGGAACCTTTGCAAACTATTACAGTGTTTGACACCGTTGCACATCTATTTACCATGGTAATAACCTTTCTCCTGTTTGTGTCGACTCTTGTGCTGCATCTCAGCAGCTCCAGATTAAACAGAGGCGTGTTTAACTGTTTCCCAAGAATCTTCTGTTTCTTTGGCAGTACCTGCGTCTCCATCTGGTCTTGATTTGTTAAGCCTTGGCAGAATTCTGGATCCTTTAATATCCAGATCTTTTCAAAAGTAATTCTCCATGAAACTTATGATGTTAACGCATGTTTAATTGTTGACTCTGAAACACAAATGCAATTGTGATGGACCTTAGGCAGAGAAATGCTCTGACACGATTGATGAGATGGTTTCAGGTAGTGTTTGCATGTTTTTATACATTTCAAAAGGTTAAAATCGATGCCAGATAAGATTTGGCTGTGTTCGCTTTTAGTCCTTCAGCCGTCATGACACGAGCAGTCCCTCTTTGACTGCAGAGGTTTGCTTTAATTCCCCCGTGACTTTCACTCACTGGCACTCACACACACTTTGTGTGACATGCTTCATGCGCCAAAGGATCCACCGCTGATAAGCAAACCTCCCCCACCCCACCACCATACCACCAACACCACCACCACCAAAAAACTGATTTCGAGTCTCCAAAGCAGAACTGTCCAAAGAGGACTATCTCCACAAAGCTGCCACGCATGAGCTGGTGAGCTGTCTCACTGATCTTCCTTTCCCCACAGTCCAGCCTGGGCATTCACTCTTGTTTGCTACGCCTTAGCGAGCCCACTTTGGAAAACATCACCCTTGTGGGAGGAGGTGGGGGAGATATAAATAAGAGAGAGAGAGAGGGGAAAGAAGAAAACTCTCTCACACTCCGAGAAATAAACTTTCAGTCCAGCCAGCCGGAGCAGCCAACACACAGTGATGTCATCTCATAAAATGGAAATTGTATGTGTGCTATGCATGGCGAACAAGCAGGACTTGACATGTGGGGCCATTCACAATGAAGTGAAAGAGACTAATCTGTTGCTGATGCTTACGCCTGTGCGTGCGTGTGTGTGTGTGTGTGTGTGTGTGTGTGTGTGTGTGCGTGTGTGTGTGTGTGTGTGTGTGTGTGTGTGTGTGTGTGCGTGTGTGTGTGTGTGTGTGTGACTCCAAACATGTATCACTAAAGTCAAAGCATTGGTGCTCCTTCACATCACGCCAAAGATATGTGATGTCAGCAGTTCAGGTCCACTTTGTGAGTCTGTTAGAGGGTCAAAGTTCACAGTGCCATCTTGGGACTGAGACAGAACAGTCTCAGTCAGAAACATGCATATGTCTTTATATATTCAGATGCCGTGAAAATGAAAGTGGAACTGGATCTAAATTTAGGTCCAACTGGTTCTCATGCTCATGATTCTGGAGTATTTGAGCATTCGCTGCGTCCTAACTCCCTCCCTCCCGTCCTCTCTGCACCAGTCAGACAGACTGGTACTTTCACCCCTGCTGCCATGTTGTTAGGCAGTGATTTGGCCTGATTCCTCTGCTGCTGCTGTTGGTAGGGAGGTGGGTGTTGCTTACGGTGTTCAATGTTTGAACCTTTTTAGTGGTTTAGGATCACATTGTGGTAGCTCTGAATAGCTGCATGATGGGAAGCATGGTGAGCCACGACTCTGGTGTGTGTGTGTGAAGAGCATATTGCTGGTGGCCGTGGTGGATGAGCCAAGTTTGGCCATGCATTTCACTTATTCATTATAATTATATGGACGTATACAGAGACGGTCATATTCAAAAGCAAAGCACTCAGCTATGTCACCATGGCCAGACACTTTGCCATGTCCGCTAATGTGAAAGAGATGGTTCTGTGATAAAGGCCTGTTATCCAGCTGTTTCCTGGTACACCCTCTAAATGAGGAAAAAATGTGTGATTTGGAAACTACTGATGCAGGAAGAGTTGAGCGACCTCACACATGGACCGAAAAGTGTGTAGTTTTATTATACGGGAATGATTCTGAAGTAACAAATGGAGCTGCGGATGTCTGTCCATGGAGGAGCTGTTCTCTGCATAAGATGGGCCCAAATGCACAAAAGTAATCAAATTCCTTCTGTATATTTACATCGCTGTTGTCAAAATTGACTGGAGAGGCCTGTTTAATAGTCCTAACCAGTACGCGCGACACGCAACAGCTTTAAATTCTGAGGAGGCCAGAAAGTCCCAAGTTTCATTAATACATCTATTATCAGGGCTAAATTAGACAATCCTCTGTTGAGGCTTCTTTTGAAAGATGAGTCTCTCCCCAACGATGCAGAAGCTTTGATTTGATTCAACTTGATCCCCACCTCTCAGATGTCGCTGTCAGCGTCGACGTTATCTGTGTGATCAAGCAGATGTGCAACGGGCACTTTTGTTGCGTCTGCCGGCTCACAAAGTTAAAAGTTGAGAGATTGCTCCTCTTTTTCATCCAGACTAAATTGTGTAAACTTGATATTATCATACAACGCTTGCTGGACAAGTCTTAAAAGTTGAGTGTAACACACACACACACACTATGGGAAGCCAAAGAAATCAATCTATGGCGACTGATAAGTGATGGGAACTGAAGTGTGTCATTGACCCCAACAGCTGCTCTATTTGTCAGCGGAGGGCTGTGTGCGGTGCCCAGAGACCTTCTGGAGGAGGACTGGCCTCTGGGCCGAGGATTTAAGATGTGATAAGGTAATTGCCTGGTGTTTAGACAGTAGTATCATCGGTTCTCCATCTCCAGTCCACCTTCCAGCAGGTTAACGACCAGGAGCCCAGACAGTGATTAAACATTTATACGGGACACCTAACCCCGTATATATCAAATGGTCTCTGCAGCATAGGCCTCCGACTGTCCGGCTCATCTTACATCTTCCAAAATCCTGCACCCCTCATCATCCTCCTCAGTCTCCAGACCTTCACGGTACACATGGGAACCGTAACCCTCTGGACGCTACTCATAGCTTTTTCATCATCTTCTTGGAATGGCGCTCCGTGCATGTATTTTCAAATACTCCTGCGCAGTCCGGGGCGGCTACAGCTTTAAAAATGGCATATTACACACATAAAACAGGAAACTTCCCCCTCCCGGATTCTGAGCATTTATGAGCAGTCTCCTTTCAGCAAAGGACAACTGCTTTAGCTGCTGTGGCGGCAGAGAAGCTGCAATCGTCATTACGTGTACCTTCAAAACCTCGAACCATTCGAGTGTTATGAGCTCCACTTTGCCATCCGGACATTACCAAGGAAGCAGAACCTTTTTACCAGCACCCTGATATGTTGAAAAGCCTAATCCGGGGAGGCTTTTATAAGCTTTTAAACTGATTGACCATGTCGTCCTGGCCCAGGAAGCCTCTCCCTGAGCGGTTGTTTTATGTGCAGGAGCTGGCCACTGAAGAAAGGGTGTGGGGTTACCATTTTGCCACAGGGTGAACCTGTACTTTGCCATAGTTCCTCCCACTCCCCTTCAAACTCTTAATTTGTATAATGCATTGAGAAACAAAGCCAAGACAATATAAAGAGTTTTACTTCCTCTGGTGCGCTCGCTCACAATATACTTTCTAAATTGAAGGAAATGAGAGAATAGGAAAGTGGATCGATAAAGCCTTTACCAGGAGAGGCCCCTGCAGCAAAGCTGCTCTGTAATAGTTGTGTAATAGCCATTCCCACAAGACCTTTTCACCTGCTACCTGATTCTTCATCCGCTCTTCAGCGTATCTCATTGGTGTTACTATGGCATCTGTGGAATCAAACAAAGGACGGTCAGGTTTTGTGGCTGACACTTTACCTGGCATGTAGCCACTGGGTCTGTATGTACTTATATTGTTCTCCTATTGTGTTGCTCTGCTCCTCGGGGAGCCTCTCCGTGCTCGATATGAACCTTAGGGTGTCTTTTAAAGATGATATTCTCGGGATCGATATGAATGAGTGTGGTCATTGGGGACGTGGCCTTATTTGGAACAAGTGCACTGCTGTGTAAGACTATTGGGTGAGCTATAGGCAGTCACGTCACATGACAGGCTCCAGGCGCTGGTCTGGTTTCAATCTCAGATAAATAAATCACAGCTTAATACCTGTCCCATATAATTCCTCTACTGCAGTCTGTGACTGGAATACAGACTTGGGTTGGGTGAGGGATGAAGCAGACTGCACAGCTTCTGAGAGGGGGGGAAAAAGGAGACAGAGAGAGAAAGGGAAAGCAGGAGAAGGCGTGGGAGCTTCGGATGAGAGGCCAAACGTAGTGCTGGCAGACATAAAGGCCGGATCTGTCTCCTTCCCAGCCACGGCTGTCCCTTTTTGAGCCCAGGCAGGAGATACAAGTCAGGGATTGGGTTTCTCTGATTAGAAGATTGCACAGGCTGACGCGCCAGGATAAAGGATGGGCAAGCCATGTTGGATGTAACCCAAGCTAGTTGCAAGTCTGCAGGTTAATTGGTAGGATTAGATGGGCAGGTGTTCGTCGTTTGTCGGGGGGAACAAGTTACACCTGAGACGCAGGTATTGATGGGTGTTTCAGCGTAGCATAAAATTGCTACATTAGGCACTATAGTATTTCTCAGGAAGTGTACACAGATGCACTTAGAGGCAACCTTATATGGCAGCAAGCAACCCCACGCATGTATCAACCTGTTTTTCCTGCAGCGAATTTACTGGTTTATTTTTACATGCTGCTTTTTTTTTTTTTTTTAAAGTACCTCTTACGCTTCCTCCACACAGACACAATAACATTCAGCTTGAATTGTCCAGATCTGAAAGGGTAATGTTTTGGGAAGGGGAGGATTAAGATAAGTCTTTAATTTGCAGCATCTTTCAGGACTGTTGTGTACACAAGCCTTGGAGATTAGGCTCTGGCAAACAACAGCTCAATTAAGAAGTGAAGGTAAAGTTGCAGTGGGGGTCCAAATACTTGTGGAAAGAAATATACACAAAACACATTGCTGCACTTACAGTCAATTTGTAAAGGGGCAATTAAAGGCCTTCTGCCACCCAAAGAAGATACACAAATCTGCTATATTTGAGCTTAAACTACAGTTTTGTGCCACAGCAGATGCTCTGGCTATTTACATGTAACCAACCCTTTGCTGAAAACCTCTGTATGTAGCAGCCAACACGACAGGGCTTTCTCTTCATCCTCACCTCAAACAAAGCACCTGAACGGAGCCTTTGAAAGGAGTCTGTGACCGGGCTCAAACTGGGCGAGTGCAACACCTCGGGGTCTGAGCCTGAGCTGCTCTGCACCAGCGTCTGGCCATGTTTCCTCTTTCAGTCCCTCCTTCTCTTACCAACCCTCCACTTTTCCACCCTCTGGCTCTTTCCTCCTGTGTGCTTCTCCTCGTTCCAAGACCGAGTGAATGCCACCAACCCTTGCCAGGTGACGTTGAGCGCAATGAAACACACAGTCGGTTCTAAGATTCTGTTGGATGGTATGGATCTGGGATCGGCAAGGGGGGGAAAGAGAAAGAGTCCCTTTCAGTATCATTGGCAGATCCCTCTCCTTCAGTGCCTCGCCTCTGCCTTTCTTTCACCCCACTGTTCCCGTGCGGGCCTTTTAAAACTTCATAACAGGTTTACAGCATGGCGGATTCATTTAACATTACATTACACTGCAGGAGTCTTGGCCTGCAGCCTCTAAACTGAGGGGGGAAAGGAAAAATGACAGAAAGTGAGGTGGCTGCGGCCCAAAGCTCTTAACCCACTCAGAAACAAGTGGCTCTGTGTTCCTCTGCAGCCAACAATGGGAGCCCCAGCTACACGCTGATAATCCCTGACGTGTTTTATGTGCTCTTTAAGTATAGATTCATAATCATGTTAAGCGCTTCTCGGGACGATCTGTCACGGCAAGGAAAGAGGCGGAGTCTTTGTGTAAACAAGCACCTTGCGTTAGCTCATCTTTTATTGCCAGAGCCTCGTCCGGGGACTTGATTAAACAGCTCGGGTTTAATGAATGAATAATGAAGACGGTGATGTACTCGGTCTTACATCACGTCTCTATTTACGTGTCTGTGTAGGTTCAGCTCTGCTTGGTGAAGTGTGTGTTTTAGCTATTCAGTCAGCCCCATTTGTATATTTGAGATATTTCGCAGTAGATAATAATCAGATGTATCATTTTAACATTAAAGCTACCTTTAGCATGATGCAAGACGGTCCCCAAGAACCAAAACTGGCTTCTGAAATCGGGGATAAGAGACTCTGATATGGTGTCAACACAAAATGAATATGATGGGCTAATTGCAGGGCTGCACTGTGGGTGTATCTAATAAACTGGCAGTTCAGTGTCATCAATCTGCCTCACAATATGAGACTCATAAAATGTAAGTAACACTGATGATTCTGTTTTTTTTTTTTTTTTTTTTTTTTTAGTTTTACCTGTCCTCACGTAAGAGTTCGAAAACAGCTTCAACTGAAGGAACTGACACATTTCTCCCAATAATTCTTAATCTGTGGTCCCTCAGAGCCATCTTTCAACTTATGAACTTCTCTAAAACATCCCTTTTTGATTTGTCATGCTCAGAAATTCCCATTTTCCTCATATCTGATGGGCAGTTGACAGCTATGAGCCCCGTAATGATTGGTTGAGAGTGGCGCTGTTTAACAGGCGATAAGTATGCGCCATGATGGGTGAGGATTCCATTAGGGGGAAATTAGGAAACTCAAGAATAGGAGTAGCAATAACGGCTGATATTAGACCTCTAAATCATCTGGCCCGCCGACCTTATAGCTGCCCAATCCTTCCCCTCACTTGCTCTTGTCTTCGAGAGCTTGTCAGATTGAAAGAGCTCAATCATTCGGCCTGCTCTGCGAGGACCCCTGGCCAAGCTGTTGATAAATTAATTCCCCTCCTTTACTCCGATGGCATCAAAACACAGAGAGAGAGAGGAGGACACACACTCTGCACCAACTAGAGCAGGGAGTTGTGTTATTAATTTTTCAGAGCGTTGGAACACTGTCTGCAAGTCCACACTAGTGGAAATACATCCCAATGAAACTCCGTGCAGACTGACTCGTATATACTGGCAACACAGCAGAGAAGGTGGGAATCTTTTACCATCTCACGGTTCCACTCCGATTGGGGCTACGATTCAATTCAAAATGGGTTTTCGATTCATAATGATTTCTGCTTCAATCTGTAGGTGTGCAAAGGAGCCTCATGATCTACTGCAGTCTGACAGAATGACAAATGGGGACATCAAAGTGTCTTTTTCACATTTATTAAGTTTTAAACATTTATCCGCGCTTAGATGGAATTATTAAAAATAAAAGTGTCTCTTTATAAAAAAATAAAATATAATAGTGCAGTCAAACATGGGTTCCTCATTTTGCAAACCTTGCACACTGAAGCTCATGCCAAGCTCGGTCTTCCCGGTAAATAGGGCCCGATAAAATCTGCCGTCATGTAATCAGGGAATTAGACATTTAAAAATGGAATTCATTATAAACACAAAATAACACAGAACTGGCCAACATTTTACATTAATGTTTTATTGTTTTTTGTTTTTTTTCTTTTTTCCTGTAATTAAAAGGAACATACCTGTCGGGAAAATGCTCCACGGAGGGTCACTAATAATGCACGTGCGCCCCCCCTACCCATGAATAAATAAATAAATGAATGAATGAATGAATATTCATTCAGTGGTCGGTATGATCCCCCTTCACCACCAGCACGAATGTGATGACCTGAGCGTAGTGGGCGGGGCACCTGAACATGCCAAGGCTAATTGGTGACGAGTGATGGACTGGGCTGGACCTAGACTGGAGTAGACCAGAGACTGGACCCCTCCAGAACCCCCCCCCCCCCCCCCTAAAAAAAAAAACAAAAAACTAAACTAAACTAAAAAAGGAATTCTCAAAAAAAAAAGGGGTTAGGGGAAAGGGGAAAAATATTAACTGCCTTTAACGAGGGCGGGGCCGGTTGAATCTCTCTTTCCTCCATTATTGTAGTTTCCTCCTTGTTTTGGTGTTTACCATGTGTATGATCCAGAACCGGCTCCGTGGTGACATCAGGATGTCCAACATACAAAATGGAGGCAGACAGCCTGCGGATTTGTCTTATTTATTTCTTTTTAAATAAATTTTGGGACATTTTAAATCGATTCTGATTTGTAGTAAATGAGAATCGCGATTCTTACATGAATCAATTTTTTTTTTTTTTTTGGGATACACTTCTAACCCATACCTCTTTTTGTTGGGGACATATTTTGGTTGTAATATTCTACTTTAACAAGCATCTGTCCTGTATTAGTACTCCAACAATCAGACAGTTATTAGTTTAATATGACTCTTTATATTATTTAATTCAAGTACAGATAAATAATCAAACACACATCTTTGTGTGATAAGTCGAAGTGTGAACTTTCTTTTTCTTTCTTAAAAAACAGGGCTTCATTTTTCGTGAATTTAATTCCGTTTTCCTTCCGTTTCCTGTTCATGGGTGTTGCTGGCCATCAAAAGGAGTCCCAACTCCATCAAACCTGCAAAAGCTCAGATTATTTTCTCAGTTCATTACACTCCTGAGTAATATCCTCTAGTATCTAATTTATTTTATGCTCTCGTTTTTTACCAATGCCAGTTTTTAAACCTCACAGTCACGACCACAGCCACTGTCACAGGTATAATGAAGCCTGTGTGATAAGGTCGCCACTTGTGTGTTTGTTGTGACATGGGAGTTGTTTCTGAGCAAGGCTCTTTGATTCAGGTCAGTAAGCAGCAAACAACACAACAAAGCTGTAACACTGCCTTAATGTTGTCACATGGATGACATGGCAGAAAGCCGGACATGACGGCTGAGACTGAAGTGGCGGTCAGTGCACAACGTTGTTTTGTATCCATGTTTACTTCTGTATATTTTTGCATGTATTTTTTTTATTGTATTTTCTCTCCTGTTGCTGTCGTTCTTTTTCTATCCATCTTCTCCCTTTTTCTTCTCCTCTTCCTCAAAACCCAACCAGTCATGGCAAATTATGAAAATATATTTAGTATTTGAATACCAAAACACATTTATGGCAAAAAAAGCTTCCAAACTGAATCATAATTAGGAAAAACAAAAACTTCAAACATATAACTACAATGAATAAATTATATATTTTAGAAAGGACCTTTTAAAACGGGTGAGAGTTTAAGATGCTAAAATGACGACAGAGTTCCTTAGAATTAATTTTAAAGTGTGGACTCACAGGACATGAAGAGTAGGCCAGGTGGAACAAACCAGAATGTAAATAAAGAGTGCCTTCTAACAATATAGACAAAGAAATGTGTGAATATCTAAACAACCAAAATATCTTGCTTATATCAAATAGACAAATGCAATGATACATTTGTTTTTATTTTATTTGACGTTTATTTTACCAGGTAAAATGTTTAAGTAAGTAATTCTCATTTCTCGTTACTGCTGAATGTTACAGGCCTCAGCAGTAATGAGCCTAAAAGCAGAGCATTCAACTGTCCAAGTTGGTTTGGCCGGACACCATCTAGTCATTTGTGGGCGAACATTACTTGTTTAACAGGATCACTCTGTTTCAACAAACACTCAGCTCAATTATCCTTGAACATAAAAACTTGTATTAAACCAACATTGCATCTGAGAATCTCCTGGAAAATTCCGTTGTATCGTCTCTAACTGTATAAGATAAGATCTGGAAGAGCTCTTGAATTCTCAAAATAATGTCCAACCTGGGCGTAACAGAATTGTTTGCTGTGGAGAGAGAATACTTCTCAGATGAGCTAAATTGGTGACCTTTCAGGTCGAACCCCCCCTCTAATGCCTTAAGATTGTGCGCCAGCTCTCATATTTAAGCCTCAGAGTGAGGCCACAGCAAAAAAAAAAAAAAAAAAAACCCGCCATGGCTCAATTTGTGGTATCATATTTAAAAACACAATTTTTGAGGCCATAAACATGGGGATATTTAGGAATTTCCTCTGGCCTCAGCAGCTAAAGGTACTTTGTTCTCCAGCTATCACGTATCCCGACCTGAGGGTATAGTTTTTAATAGCGCGAGAAGAGAAACACATTTTAAACCACTGCAAATGTAATTGAGGAGGAAGAATTTGATTAAGGGGGCGGTAATCGAGTCAGTGTGCTATAACCAGAGGCCTGGTGCTGTGAACTGCTATTGCACAAGTGTAACAAGAGTGAATTCAGCACCCGGCGTGGGCATTTTGTTAATCCAGCTCTGTAATTTAGTCTTTCCTCCCCCATCTTTCAATTATCATAATCATAAAATGAAGTGAGGCCTGAGAAGCTCTACATGCAGCAAAGTTTTATCCAATTACCCGCTCCAAAGCTTTGTGTTCTCATCTCTATTAAAGATGATTTCTCTTTTCTTTTTGCGTTTGCTGTCATTTGGAAACAGTTTTTTTTTTTTGCTTAGAAGTCCGGTTCATTGATCGTACGTTTCACCAGCGGAGATGAAGTTTAGATTTGAAACCATCAGACCGAGTCTGAGTGACTTAGTAAAAGCTGTGTGACGTGATGATGATATATGTTGTGTGTTTTATGCACCTGAATCGGTCTACAGCCGAACTCCACACCAACATTTCTCCAGAATTCAATAACAGTAAAAAGGAAAAAAGGGGCAAAGAGGTCAATGACAACATACCAATTTCTTTCACACTGTTAGTTGGGAGTTTCATGTGAACAATTAGGCTAATTCTAACCTCAGGCATTTTCCTCCCTGCGCCTAGTAACACCTTTCCGTTCAAGCCACCGTTAATAAGCTTCCCTGATGGTACAACTTATGATGAAATGCAGAAACGTCGAGCCGAGTTCAAGGGGGCCAATCGTAAAGGAGATGAAATCAACTCCTCTGGGAGCCGGGGAGACCTAAATTGCTCCTTTAATTCATTAACAAGCAGATGTAGACCATCCATATTCAGCTCCCGATGGGGACTCACCAACCTAGGCAGGGGTTAAAGGGGCTTCTGCAGGGGAAGATGCCAGCTCGCTGACCTGCCGCCCATCGGCCTCGTTGTGTGGGAATCATCAATCAGGCTTCAGCAGCCCGCACAGAAGGGCGCGTCTTAATTGTGGCTTGGGTCTTCATCAAATATGGATAGAGAGGCCTCCCAGTAATGTCTTAATTACTTAAGACAAAGACAGTTGGCTTATCAGCCCGTCTGTGCCCAAAGGCAATGTGAAGCAGCTCAAGGATGGAAAGATCTCTCACTGCCGCTACCTCCATCTCCATCTCCCATCCGGTGTGCATCGATCTCATCCGCATGGAAGCTTGCTGACAGGAAATCAATCAGAGGCTCTTCTTAATAAAGCCCATGGCTCATTTTGGTTACTCCTCAACACTACAAGAGTTACAACTCAGACTCCTGGTTGCTTCGCCGTCCTTCGCGTGACTCAGAACGTTTCTCAGATTGAGGTGAAATGGAGACGTTTAGTTTGTGAAGTAGATGATGTTCTCTCTGCGAACATGATTATCACGGTAATTCCACTGCTTAGGTCTTCAGTAAGTAAACGGTATATTATCACATAGCATCATGAAGCATACTTCACGTCAGGTGAACTGAGCTGATTAATCCTATTAGTGGCAGAGGCAGATTTCATAATGAGGTCCATCTTTTATTTTAATTAGTTGCCATGGTTTCCAGAGAGCCAGTTGGTAATCAGGCTTTTTGGTTGATGATTTATAGAAGAGCTTGGTGTGAAGGACAGACGGACTCTTAAAATCAATCAATAACGGCATCAATTAGCTTCATTATTAAGCCAAAATAGTCAGATCCTGGATGAATTGTGTTTTCCTGAAGTTGCAAAAAAAAAACAAAAAAAAAAAAACAAAAAAACAAAACCCAACTGCGTTATTTACACGTTGTCATTATGTGTGTTCAGTTCGGGGCGTCAGGACAGACCAGTTAGCTCAGGATGGCCTCTCTGGCCCTGGAGGTCAGAGGGCGGAGGCGACTTAGCAGTATTTCTCAGCATCCCTGCAGAAAATCCCACTTGGAAAATCCAGATAATCCCTCATCCCCGTTGCTTGGAATGCTGCACCACAACACGCGACACAAACATGTACACAAGCACCAACACATGCGGCGCGCAAACATATTGTCAGTAAAAACACAGTAAGCGTTTGTGTACATTGACACAGAAACGCGCGCACACACACACACACACACACACACACAGTGAGGCTGGGCCACAGCTCACTACAGTGTGGATAATCTCCTTTATCTCGCCGAGCAGTGCTCACCAGGTCACCTCCCAGATTACCCTTCTCTGTGTGTGTGTGTGTGTGTGTGTGTGTCTGTCTGTACTGCTGCTCCCAACATTTCTGATGTACACTATTTGCCATGTTACATATCTGAATGGCATGAACAGCAACATTTCCATCTCGGCCGTCTCCTGATGTGGTTTTATCTCTTTTGAATGAGGGTGGATTAATTCTGGAGACTTTCCAGTTTTCACGTCCTCCCGATGAGCGACCTTCTGCAGACGTGTTTTACACAATAGTTGATGATCTTGACGTAGACCTGGTTCAGCTCTGGTTTTTACAGACAGCTGGCTTTAGACACTTCTCGACCTGATTTTAGGGAGCACCGTCTGAGACCTTCAGGTCTTAACTGCTTTGCCGTGAGAGGCTGAAACGTTCTGGCGTTCGACGGGACACTCCCAGACATGATGGCACCTCAAGATGCACACAGGAAGACGGTGAGATAAGAATAAAAGCTCGACCTTAGACCGCAACCTACAGATCATATTCTCTGTATGAGAAGGAGCAGAAGTTACAACTAAAATCACAATATCTGACAAAGTAATGGAAATATGATTTCTTTTCCCCCCCAAATGTGTAGCCATAATGTAAACTACACATTCATCATCGTTATTGTTATGTTTCTTGGCTGAGTGGCAGGATGTTCCCTGGACGGCTCAGCAGGACAGACTCTGTAAACTGAAGTCCACATTTTTCATTTCTATTTTCTGCAACAATTGCAACGTCTTGTGTGTAATTGTATAGACATTCTCCAAATGTGAAAGAGAAAGGATAAGAAATATGGATTGGAGATTCTGGGAGGTTTAAGCTTTTGGCATAAATGGGAATAATAATAATTAAAAATAAGACAGAGGGAATTATTATGTGCTCCCAAATCACAGAACAATATACTTAATAGATTAGTGAGTGATATGTGATGGCGGTCCCCTCCAGTGTGAGAGACCAGCTATGGAGGGAGCCACCTATGAACATCAGGAGAGTTTAATTCTGTCTCTCTGTATTTGACCATTCACCGCGAGAGGAAGACTGAAGTTGATTGTGTGGCCGCTGAGCTTGGCTGAGTGAGGAGCCTAATCTTATTAATAGTTATCATTTTAATTAGAATGTAGGGAGGGGTTTCCTTTTTCTGGAATTTCCCCTTTCCTTCATTTACATTGTCTCATATCTTTTAGTTGAGCTTTATTCGTAGGACGTGTGTGTGATTTCTATTTGCCAACTGCCCCCCTTGTTGTCATGTTTGGATCACAGAAGCAGATGTGCGCGGCGGCCTCTTGCAGGTTCTTGGCTTTGATCACGCCAGAGAATTAATGTTGTGAGGCTCAACAGGGGGCGCTGTGGACGTGCAGTGAAAGGGTATCAAATCAAAGGGAACCACTCCACCCATCATGCCCCCATCACTGCTAATTACTGGCCCGTGACTCAATTAGGTGAACGATTAATTGCTTTCCAGGGAGATGTGGAAGGATTCAATTATAAACAACAGAATAGCAGCAAACTGCTGCTCGCCTCATCTGTGCTCACGGCCCGGACTGAAAAGAGGCGGACCCGGGTCAAATACCGCACATAGCATTTAGTTTTTTATTGGAAGATTTAAAGTCGTTTCCATACTGAGGTACTGCTGCATGCTTTAAGCTTCTATCTGTAAAAATGTCTGCAGAGCAAATGTTCTTATACAGTATGTCCTTTTAGCTGCGGGCCCAGACGAGCCGCTTATTGGAAAGTACTGGCAAAACGCCCCCCAGAAAAAGAACCGATCCGAGGGAGTCTGGCACATTTTCATCCAGGAGAGGTTTTGGATTAAACAAATCTATGATAAAGCAAATGTCTAGCAAGGCCAAATCTCTGTCTGCGCTCCTCCCCAGAGCTCAACCCCTGTGTATCAAACAAAGTGACATTTGAAAGAGAGCAGACAGGCAGAGTGGGTAGATGAAGGGAGGTGCTGGGAGTGAGAGAGCAGGGAGGTAGCCATGGAGCCATCTGGCTGGAGGAGATGGATTTCATTGAATTTTTCTTTCAGGAAATCATACAAATACCTTCAACTTAGACGGCTGTAAAAAAAAAAAAAAAAGAATTGAAACCTGTTATGTATTAGTCCAATATTAAACAAATGTCATCTATTTTTGTCTTCACTCTTTGCGAAAGGAGGTCACCGCAAGACTGAACCGCTACTGAAACCCATCAAGGTCTCTACCAGCATGCAGTGAAGTGCAGTGAATTTATTTGCACAGTTAGTGTAGGACACTAAAGGGGAAAAATGTATCTGCATGTATGTGTGTGTATCGTGCTTGTGCTTCAGTTGGACCAGCCACTAAAAACATATCAGATGAAGCAGAAGATTGAATAAAATGACATAAAAAAAGTAGAATTATTAGTAATATGTCAGCACTTTCAGTTATACTCAGTCACAATAAAGTGATGAATGATCGGAAATGCGACAGGAAGTGAAATCAGTAAGAGTGAATGTCAGTTTTGTTTGTGGAGAATTTGAGTGTTTACAGATTAAATTGACTGTAGTTTATATTTCTTGCAGAGATTGAGCAGGTGGTCCTAAATAATAATTGATATCTCTTATTCGGGTTGCTAACGTGTTTTGCTGTTGCCAAACTTCATCACCTCGGCGACGCAGCAGCTCGCCCATCACTCACCTTCCAAACCTTCACTGACGCCGACGTCCATCTTGTTTTTGACAAAGCTCATTTGGATTTTTGTTCGGGCCTCAGTTTGCGCTGAATGACAGTTTTTTGCACGTTCTTGACACTTGAAGGCACCATGAATCCAAAATTTATTGAGAAATAGTTGACACGTTCGAACAGTCGCAGTGAATTCTGACTCATGACTTCACATTATTTGCGTCACGCTGTCTTTTACAGCCACTGTTTCAGCTTTATAGCAGGTACATTCTGACCCATTTCGTAATATTACACCACATAAAAAATAACAAGGATAATAACTGTAGCACGTTTTCATCTAAATTAATGACTGTCCTGTTAAAGCACCAGATTAAACTGACTAAAGACTTGTTCCTCCACCTTCATTTTTTTAAAGCTTTATAAAACCTCCACTGATGAAGCTGCGTTTCTAGAAAATAATTTTATTATCTGAATAAGAGTCACTCCACTAACAGTGTGCTGTGTAATGACTTCACATCCATTGTTACCTGCAACAAAGCACCCATAAGTGTGTAGTTCTTTGTGACATTTACAGAGTTCGTGCTGAAATGAGCTGTTGCTTCGACCACAAATGGTGTACGAGAGGTAAAGAAACGGAGCCTTTCCCACGGCAGAACAAAGACAACAACATAGTGTGCTTGCACTAAAGTTTCCCTCTAATTCCAGTTGTTGAATGAGGGTAAGTCTCTGCCTTGCACACCTCCATTGTCCTCGCAGAATCCAGTTTTCCCCTTGAATAAAAACTCCCTTGCAGTCCTAACCAGAGAAATTGTGTTCACTCTAAAGCTCCAGTCGGAAATTTTTCTCCCTTTTCTTACTGTCTCAACCTGGCTTCTTCTCATGTTTATGCTTCTCTCTGTCATCTCAGAAATAGTAGCTAACCTCTAGGTGTGTCATCTTTTCTTGTGGGAAGCCTTTAAACCTGACTAACTGAACGCACGTTTTGTTTTTTTGTTTTTTTTGTTTCATCAGTTGCTTTTTTTTCCATCACACAGCAGACATGAACGCGCTCAGGAACTAAAAATGGAGAGCTGAGCGGTGTGGTGGGGCAAAATAACAGGTCCTGCGATGCCTGAAACCCTAACAGTAATACGGGGCGCCAACTGACGCAGGCATACACACCCCAGAAAGCCATCAGTCATAATATTTACCCCTCACTTGTCCTCTGCTTATTTTTCCTGTGTTCCTTCTTTTCTTCTGAGCCTCACATGTCCTGCCAGCAAACGTTCTATGGTAATACAGTGTCTAATTTGACAAATGCTTCAGCAAAGCGTTGCTTTGAAAAGACTGAGAAAAAGGCACAAAACAAAGGAAAGCTGTGGTGATGTGTGTTCAGTTTATCGCAACGTCACGTTAACCCCAACAAATGCAGCCGACAGATCTTCCTCCAATCCAGGCTCTTAATTAGAAAGCAGGAGAACGTTAAGTCCTGGAGTTGATGCTGAAGTGTGAGGATGTGATAGCTTTGACAGTGACCGAAGTGTGATGGAGAGTCGGAGCTTCTCCAACAGCGCAGCTCTGCGGGATGTTCCTGGTCTGCAGTGGTCCAAGGAAGGAAAACCAGTGAACCGGACACGGGGTCAGAGGCAAGTCCAGGCCTCCATGGAAACAGTTTTTCCCAGGTGGCCTCTTTCGGCTGTTTCACGCTCCCCGTCTCACTGCAGCAACATTCAGGAGGTGTGAGGAACAACAAGGTGTTGACTTGGCTCCAAATCCCCCAGCATCTGTGGGATGAGCTGGACCAACAAGTCCAGATCCATGAAGGCTCCACCTCACAACTGCCAGGACTTAAAGGAGAGCTTGCACGATATTGGGCAGGTGGTCATAATGTTGGCCAATCAGTGTAATTGTCCCCACACTGTGTCTGTTTGCACTTTCTGGACTTTATCATGCTTTGTGTCTTCTTCTTTCCAACACATGGAAAGTTCTCACACTGGGGGTCTTGAGAAAGTTCATCTGGTTCTGCAGAAGTCCAGTCCAGCTGTGAGGTGTCTCCTTCCTCCTCCTCCTTCTGTCCAAGAAATTTTCTCAATAGCAAGCAGAGAGAAGAAATAAGAAGTGCAAACGTGTGCAGCCTCCCAGCAGGTCACCTGTTTGAGACAGGGCGGGGTGGCCCAACAGCACAGCTGGTGCAGTATCTTTAGAAAAATCAGAATCAAACCGGAAATCGAAGCAGAAAGTCCAGGCCTGCATTTTCTTCGCTTGACTCCCAGTGAGCCTCTCCTCCGCCCCTCCACCCTGTCTGCTAAGGATGTTGCATGTATCTGGCTCCGGTCTGATTTATGGCTGCGTGGATATAGAAAGAGAATCAAACGAATGGCCTGCATGTGTTCTTTATTTATAGCCAACACAAATGAAAAGTGAGCTCATCCTCTCCCTCCTTTCTCACTTTCTCTCCGACGGCCCCGTCCTCCCGCTCCTCCGTCTCTTACAGCGAAGCATCTGGAAAGAGTTACAGTCGCCACTCACCCACAAGAAAGCCAAGTGTCTGCCCCTTTGGACCGGGATGATTTGGAAAAGAGGCTGTGAACGAGGACCACAGTGGGCGTCCATAACACACTGTTCATGCACAGGAACTGCTAAACGCTGCTTTTCATTTTCCATCGTGGCGGCGCTGAAAAGTGCGTGCCCGTGCTGTTCCTCTGCTTTACTTCTTAGTATTCTTTACAGCAGCCTACTAATGTGAGCACTCAATTAACATTTTAATCAACATGTCAAATCTCTATTTGTATATTTGCATGTGTTCTTGATTCAAGCTATCAGTGTCTGTCTTATAAAACCCACTCAAGCATAATAATTAATATAATTAGCAGCGTTTTTAATATTGCCTTGTGCCCGAGAGACGTCGGGGTAGAAAATGTGATGGTATGGAGCTCTGTGCTGTAGGTATGAAGTAGTAAAACAGAAGGTAGGCTGCAGGAATTCTACTTTTCCACGGGGAGGACGTTTCTTTTTCTTTCCTCTTTTTTTTTTTTTTCCTCTAGAGAGATCCCCACTCCACGATAAGAGAAACAAAATTACTTTACAAAATTAATTAAGATCCAGCAAAGCGATTACTGGATTAGTGTAACTTTAATTGAAAAAGCTGATGAAGACCGTATATCACCAAGATTAGGGGCATCTCAGCCTCTTGTGTTCAAGGAAACAATATCAGGAGGGAATTTTTACTGAGGAAAAAAGTCGACGTGGTGCGATCGTCCCCTCACACAGATTTTAAAACAAACCTGAAGTATGGAAATGACTCACTGGCCACACTGCTATTCTGATGCATGTTCAAACCTCATCTCCCCAACACTTATCTCGTACCCCGCCCTTTATAAATAGCTGTCTAAAGTTCCTGCAGACTTCCTTTTGAGCTATTTTTGGGGTCTCTGCCAGGTAAACAGGCTGACACTTCAAATGCAGCACCCTCAGACTTGCAATGAGGAGAAAGCAGCAGCGATAGCGTAGCCGCGGGACGAGCAGGGTGCAGCTCTCGATTCTCTGAGCATCTGCCACTGTTGGAGCAGTACATCATGTGTTACTGAAGGCAAAGGCCGCCTCAGTATTAACAAGAGAACTGCCCTCCCCGAATCTGGCAGGCTCACCGGGGTCTACCTGTCTCCTCAGCCTTCAGGCATCAAACGTCCAATAAAGGTAATCCTCCCTCAACAACACACGGCTGAGTGCACGGTTTAGTGTCTTTTGGCAGACATGAATGGTGGGCTGACAGGAAGGTATGGATTTGACCGTGATGAGGTCATTGTTTACCTGCAGAGGTTGTAATTAGTAGAGCTGCGCTGCAGGGAAGAGGAAGAAGCTGAAGATATCTTGTCTGAGAGAACAAAAGTTAGAAATATCGCCTTCTTCCTTTTAGTTAACGCCGAAGTTTGTTTCCGTGCATTTGGAAAACTGAGATTGTGCTGCTGTGTGCACAAATGTGGTCCGTATTTATATTTCTCCACGGAAGGATCCAGGTACAAAAAGGCAGATAGCTGTGGCCATCACTCACACCAACACTGAGCTTTTACTCAGAGATAAGGCTTTGGATCCCTTTGGCTCTGCATTTTGATCAATCTGGAGATTTACAGCCACCACTGCAGCACACTGATGAACCATAAGAGCAGTAAATTCAGCTCCAGTCATAGAAAACTCTCCTTTCTATCTCTACCACGTATTGATGTTACTCCCTTGAAGTCTTTTCCATTCTTAGTTTTTGGTGGAATAACTAGCAACTGGCTGATTTTAATCAGCTATGACTTTCCTCTCTGTGTTTCTGTTCAGATTACTGTTTTTCCCCGCTCGCACGTTCACCGTACATCTAATACTTCCCAGAAATTGCACAATTTCTCATTTACATCCCTTAATGTCAGTGCCGATCTGTCAGACACTCAGCAAGACTCCCCCTGAGAGGCCTCCCTGTGTAACTGAGTTCTCTCTCTTGTGAATAGTTGATGCTCATCAAGGCGTACGTGGCAGGAGTTGTTCTTTTCGTATTCTGATTCATATTCCTATCAGTCTCTTCTCAAGTTATCTTAATAACCGCTAATGCTCCGGATTAGAAGCATTTTCTTCGACTTTTTTCACTAATTTTGACAGTCTGCTTTTCTTGCCGCCAACGTTAGAAAGAAATCAAATCCCTCCGAGAAGCCGGAGAACGCCGGCACTCCGACAAATATGGGTTTGACTAGTTTAGCACACAGGAGTCTGACCTATTTCCGTAGACAGGATGATGCTCATTGAGCTGCGTCGCGATCATCAGGCCGTCAGCTCCTCTCAGAGTCTGTCCTGGGATCTGCCAACCTGCAGCTGGAAATGCCCCTCAGTTTGGCTGATACTTGAGACATGATAAAGTCTCTAGAGTTTTAAAGGCACGGAGGTGATGAAGCAAGCACAAAGCCCGGATCCCCTACTCCCGCATTGTGAAATGGGTTCAGTGGGGGGGGGGGAGGGATAAAGAGAACGCTCTAGGGAGGGGATGGATGGGTCTTAATGGCAACCTGCCTAACCCCCTGACCCTACTTTGTTGGAATGGAGGAACCAAGGCTACCTGTCTAAGGCTCCATTCACGAATAATAAAAGCACAAAGCTTGGATATCCGACATGTGGTTCAAATTCCTCCCCAGTTTTACAAGGACTTGCTGAAGGCTCTTGTCACATGTACACAAAGAAAGTTCAGTTTCTTCTGCTTGTACTGCAGCATTTCTTATCTCCTTCAACCAAAGCAGATTTCACTGCTTCAGCAGAAACCAGTATATTCCCTGTTAAAACTAAAGTTAAACTAGAGAATCAGATTTGTCCATGTTGTCAATCGGTTCGTCGTCTTCGGTTTGATAAACTGGAGCTTTGCTGCTTTACTTCGGTGTGTTTATACGCCCATTCTCATCCTCCATCTTTGATGGTGACGTTTAGAGTCGTGTCAATCCTGTATGTTTCCGATCTCAGTGAGAAGAAGTTGGTCTGAGTTTATTGTGTTGACAGAATAAAGACAATCAGATATTTGGAGCTGTTTTTTTCCTCATTACTGCTCCAAAGAATGAGCAGAACTCCTGATCAGATAAAGATAGAAACTTCAGATCAGCTCTAAAACGACCCAAACACATGAGAGGAACTTTTCTTTGGTTATTCTGCTTTATACAGTTTTTATCAGGGAAATTCATTGTGCATTTAATAATCTGTTACAGTGAATGAGTGACATATATAATTAGCTGAGGTTCTGAATATGTGTATGATACTAATGTGTATTTTAAAAAGTGAAGATTTTGTAAAGAAAAATGTGAAATCATAAAAATAACCAACCCAATACGACTTAACGTGGCTCTAAAAGGGTTAATGCCTTCAGCTGTTAGCAGCATTTATGAATATGATGAATACAGTTACTAATCTGTGCAGTCGAGCCAGGTGAAGGGTGAGGCCATTAGTCTTGGTAACGCCGACATCCGAGGCCTGAAGCATGAGGGAAAAAAAAAAATCCACCCTGATCTCCTTCCCACATGCTCCGTACATCCCTGAAACTTTCTCTCTGACGGTGTATCAACGCAGCCTTTTACCTCCCTACAGTGAGACTCTCCTCTTTTCCTCCCATTACGGGGCATCCTCCTTCCTCTCTGTGTTCAAAATATGATAAAACACCAGCTCAATTTCCCAGCTTGTTATGTTTTGAGTGGTTTAAGTGCCGGTGGCTGCCTGGGCTCCCCGGCGTGGACCAGGCTCCTCAGACATTCCTGTGAGGCACTCCACCTACTGCGCTGCTCTGCTGTGTGTGGTTCGTCCCATAGGGGGAGCCATGACCTCACGTTCCTGCCTTCCTGCACTCTTCTTCTCCTGCTCCAGCGTTTGTTCACCAAAAACAACTCCAGGCTCATCTTTGGCCCCGGCCCTGCAAATACATCAGAATTAGAATACACTCTGATCAAGTATAATGCATCTCTCACAGTGACGTGGTAGGACAGACGGACAGCAACATACAGCAGGTAATGATACTTGATTTATGTGCTTTTGCCTGCACAATGGGCCTCAGTGGCTGAGTAATAGATATCACTGTCAGTCAAACTGACTGCTGCTCTGTGGAAAGTAAAATATATGGATACAAAACAGGGCGAAGCAATATCTCAGTATTGTGTAGCCATCAGCCTGTGCAGCACATTGTGGCTGAAAGAAACCAACCCAGGACCATTTCTTCTTCCATTATGTCTCTATAGATTATTTCTTACTCAGGCTTATGAACTCTACTGAAAAGAAATGTAGAAAGAAAACCTCAATAAGTAGACAAGGAGCAAAAAAAATAAAAATAAAAATAAAAATTATTATGTATCCCTCAATGATTTTCATGATCAAATATGCTAATT
Organism: Echeneis naucrates; assembly: GCF_900963305.1. Lineage (NCBI taxonomy): Eukaryota > Metazoa > Chordata > Actinopteri > Carangiformes > Echeneidae > Echeneis > Echeneis naucrates. Next base: position 1,502,810 of record NC_042514.1, read on the forward strand.
TTGTTCATGTAATTCATCCCATGTTTAGACTGATTATTAAATATCCAAGTGTCTCAGAACTATTTTCCAAGCTACTGACTTTTGCAGATCTCGGGAGACGACTTGATGGACCCGAGATAATCTGTTTGCATTGCAGCCTGTAAACTTGCTCAGCTCTGAAGACACACAATATGAAGAGGGCACGAGGCTGACTGCTGCTGAGAGTACAATATTTCTCTGACCCCCCCCCCCACTTGAGCTGCAGGACAAATACATCAGCCATGTGTTCTGAATAAACAACATAAAGACGGGGCTATTCAATGGATCTCTGTTTTCCGGAGATAAGTGTGGCTTTGACACAGAAGCGTCAAATGTTGCGAGCGCTGGTGGGGGGTGGGGGTATTTTGATGTTTGGCCTGACCCAGCGATTATTCGTGCCCGTGGAGTGATGGGCTTCATAGCCTGGGCGGCGTGAGGCGATTGGCAGGATGTCGGTTGTTGTTTGTGGACCTTCATGCAAGAGATGCTGTTTGGCCCGAGGCGAGGTAAACATCTGCATGTCTTTGATGCTCCGCTTCGGCTGACTCGCATGCTGTGTCCAGGTCAGCTGTGAAAAAACAGGCCCTAAACAGCACGTCACCCTGGGCTGTACGGCGTTTCTCGGCTGGGTCCGGTCTACAAGGGTGTGTATTCATGAGAAAGTCGTAATTTTAATTTGATGACACATTCATCATGATCCAGAGAGCACTTACATACCAACTGCTGGCCCTAACTACCAAAACAGGACCAAGACGTTAGCAGCTCCTGCCACAGATGGCGGGCTGGCGTCAGAGAACACTGTTTCCATGGAGGCCTGGGCTCGTCCTTGACCCTGTGGTCCGGTGGTTTTCCTTCTTTGGTCCACAGAGCTGCAGTGTTACAGATGCTCTGATGTGATGTGTACACGACTGAGTCAGAGTGGTCACAGTCTCATTGTGAATTTTTCAGTTTCAACATCGACTCGGGACTAACTGTCCACTTTTGCTGCCTGATAGGCTCCGCCCACGGACATGTAACCATGGTAACCGATGTAATTCGATGTTATGACTCACCTGTCAGCGTTCAGAATGTTACAGCAGATCTGCTGGACTCCCAAAAAGCAGCTTCCTCACATCAATAAGCTCGTGTAACTTTAGATGTTGGACCTTTCTATTGAATGAAAAGTTTGAGTTTGTGGGGGAAAAAAGCGGATGAAGTTCAGGACCAGTGACCCATCTGTCACCTTATGTTAATGCAAGATAACCCTGTTTTCAGCCAATCTGTTCGATATACATTCACTGCCTCATCTCAACCCGAAAGCCAGACAAGGACATCAATAATGGATGACTCTTCAAAACCTTTGGTGACTTTTTGTGTTACACCCAAAAGTTTTGAAAATCTTGGTCTATGCAAAATATTGACAAAGTTGTGGCCATCTTATATAAACAGGCCCGTGTGAAACAGATTGTGAGAGCAAGCAGAAGTCAAAGAGTACACGCAACGGGGGCGGGGGGGCGGGGGTTAATTGTCCGAGAGAGGTGAAAAGCCCATAAATCAAAAAATATCACAGAAGGCGGATCTTAAGTCCAATCTATTACTTATTTTAACACAGAGACACAAAACTAATTCAGGATCACCTGTTTTCATGAGACCAATAATTCCAAATCCTCACAGACACATAAGTTATTGCCTGAATGTGTGAAGCCGTGCTAACACGCAGGTGCAAACAGATGTGCACAAACTCTCATTAGAATATCACATTTGCATTCAGCCATTTGACCATGCAAATATTGGTTGTTTGTGCTCACTTATTGTGTAAAAATAATGATCTAATGATTGCTGACATCTAATTGCCACAGCTGAGTGTGTGTGTGTGTGTTTCGCTCTCTCTCCATCTCTGCTATTAGAGCGAGCAGGTCCTAGCTCATTACTCTGGCAGAGAGAGGCTGCTTTATCTACTATCTGGCCCATTTTAAATGCTAGCCTATTTTTAAATGGGTTCCCTCCACACTGCCTTATAAGCGTAATCTCTCACTGGGCTCCACCGCGCTCTCTCTAACCACCCGAGTCTCCCCCCTCACACTCATTGCCTGTCTTTCTATTTCCTTGTTGCTTCAGATAATTAAAGAACGACCAACAGTGCGTTATCTCCTTTTTTTTTTTTTCCTCTCTCTCTCTCCGTGTAAATAACGAGATCCTGCACAGCACAGCAACGATCAGAGGAACGCTGCTGTTATTTCTGTGCATTTATGTTCGTCAGCTGCTGATGGATCCACGTGCAGCAGCGGACAGACTGTCTAACTAGTTTGTGTAATGGCCTCCTGCTGCGTGACTTAAAATTTAACACCTGACCAGAATATTCAGTACGCTGAAAGGAGGAGCTAAACCGGAGCAGTTTTTAGGATCGACTCTGTTGTTTCAACACTACAAAAGGATCCACGGGAGATTCCAGAGAGTCTCTTCCCAACTGAGAAAATCTCGACAGCTTGTTACTTGGAATGATTTAAAGATTTTCACATGTCCGTCTTCCTTTTTGCTTTCACCCATGTCCTCCCTCTTTTGAACTCTTTTCCATCTGTTTCCTTTTGTCCTCGGTTACTTTGGGTATTCGCAGCTCTCTGACTTCCTCTCTCTCTCTCTCTCTCTCTCATGTGCTGTACAGGGGATAACTTGGCTGACACCCAGCTTGCAGGCAATGTGTTGTAATTGGTTTTTGTTGAAGGTTAAAAAACAAAAAATGCACTAACTGAGAAATAAATGCATTATATTACATATGTTTATCGCCGTGTTAATGAGGCGGCTGCACTTGCATACTCCAGGTTTGTGCGTTGCAGTACACAACTATCCCAAACAACAGTTTTCCCTTTTGCCTTGAGTGTTTACATACCTCGATGGTGCATTTACGTCGGCCGCAGGACTCCACAGTGAAGGACAGCCGCTTGGTCTTTGGAGGGAACTCATTAGGTGTGCAGACATCTGCCCTGTTCTCTTTAGCACTTCCTCCATCAACACCATTTGTGCTTTTCATTTTTCACGCCTGCTTTTTCACTCCACTCCCTCCCATGCATCACCCCTGCCCTCCCCCTAACCCCAGCTTGCCTCTCAGTGAGCCCCCCCCTCCTACACTTCTCCCTCTCTCGGCCCGGTGTAAATCCAGCCCGTTCTGCTTGCTTTTGGGGCTGATATTTCTGAGGCAACAAAAACTGTACGTCCGCGCCTCAAGCAGCCATGACTGAGACGGACGTATATAATGTTATCAGACTCCGTCAGATGTGCCAACTCTCTGCTGTTGTTCATTTGAAAAGCTGTTTAACGTGTCAACCCCCGTGTGTGTAGTGGAAACCTACAGTTGCTCTTTGCAACACCGTGACTCTCATTTTCGCAGGTGTTGACACCTGACTGCACATGAATATGAAACTCACTTTACATTTAAATTGGAGGTATTTAGCCGGAGCTCACGCAGGGTGATTTACAAAGAGCGAGCATCATGGGCGGGGCTGTCGCTGACACGCTGTACTGAACTTCGTAGCCGCTACAGGGACTTATCCTGTGACATGTTTGACGTGGGAATTAAACTAAAAAAAGTATGAATATATTGTGGGGAGATGCTACTTTAATTATGTTGGGAGACACAACGGATGAAGCGATGTGTTCTCTTCTTTGTTAGTGGGAATGTAGAAGTTCAGCTTTCTAAACCCATGGGGGGCAGAAGTCTGACTTTATCTGATAATGAGCCCCCGCAGACATGTCCTCTCTTTCCTCTCTAAGCTCCAGTGGAAGAAATCTCTTACCCTTTGAGTATCCAACCAATCACGGGCCTCTGAGCCCGACAGCCACCCACGCCCACGTCGTACCATCTTCCTTCCTCCTCAGAGACAGAGAGTCTCACTTTTAAAGGGCCAACATTTTGCCTACACAATGTAAATATCTCACCATTTTGTCCTTAAATAGATTTGAACGGCAGATTGGTGAACTGACAATCCACAGAAGCGGTAAAGTGGGACATCAGGAAACTCCACAGCATTCACCATTTCTCCGTTTAATGTTCTGCATGGATTTCGTAAAGACAAGTCACCGGTTGCTCTTGCGTTTGTCTGTATCCGGGAGTTTAGAAGTGCAAAGGTCTCAGACTATTTACCCACATTGCCAATGACACAGTCTCATAAATGTTTGAAGTCTCTTGGATTTTAGAAAACTGTAAAGTGTGTTTCTGAGCAGTCGTCTCTCAGGGTCAGAAGGATAGATGGTGCGTACACACAAAAACCACGATGCCGCCATTTTTATGGCTTGTGAATCAGGATTTATAAACAGAATGCACGATGAGGCCAAGTTCGTAGACTGTTTATAGAATCCAAAGCTGAAGAGCCTTAGACCAGCCTTCTATCTGAAGACCATCAGATCGCACTGAACAGCAAAACTCTAGCCAAAGTGTGAGGATGTGTGTTCTGGCTTGGTCTGAGTTCTGAATCTACACAAAGTTTGTTGGTTCTGGTCCCAGAGTTTAACAAAGACTGGACCTCAGAGTCCTCGGCTGCGGCTCTGATCGCTTCCCGTTGGAGGAGACTTGGGATGCTGTATTTAGTGCCGTTGTTTGCTCTGAACTTCTGAATGAACCGACACTGTTTAAGAGTTCCTGACTTCATGAGATTTCATCATCCGAAAGGCTCCATCCCAAAGGTGCTTGAAATCTAACACTTGAAAAATTGCACATGCTGGAGAGCAAACTCCCCACCTCGTGTCTGAACCCCCACAGCGAGCCCACTTCAGGTCTGAGGCCAACGTGGTGTGTTTTGCAGTGTTGGTCCAGGTCCAAAGCAGCTCTTCAAAATTAAACTGTGGAAAAGCCCCACAGTCAACATTGGCCTAGCTGCTGCCGCTGGCAAATTAGGTCGGATGTGCAAAAGTCACCTTGGCGATTTCCGCTGCGGCGCTGCCATCCAACTAGACGGTGAATGTTAAGCGCGTTAAAGGACATCGTACACAGTCCAGAGGAGAGCCTGCAAATGTTGAAACAGAGCAAGCAAAACAGAGGCGACGTGGTGTTTTACCTGTTATCGCAATAACCGCGGGCAATATCATCACGTTTATGTACTGAGGGAGGGTGTGTAGTTTGTGTGCATTTGTGTGATGATGGGTTTGCTTATTGGCTTTTTCTTTTTTTCCCGTCTTTGCTCTGATGATCACAGGCCTAATGTATTCAGAGGTAGGTTACCTCTGCAAGAATAAATTGAACAATATTGGTTTTCACCCAAACCCTTTAAGTCACCTCCTGCCTGATATGCACCATTTGCCTGCACAATAGCGGATTAGTGATTTACCTACATTACGACAATGCAACGCACATGTTGAGCTGACAGATTTAGTGACTCACGCCAACAGGATTTTTCATCATAATATGCACTTTATTCTTCCTTGTAAAAGTTCCCTGTCATATTAAGAGGGATTGAACAGACATAACAAACTGTGACAGTGTCTGTGATGAATGGCCCTGGAGTCGCAATCTGAAATTTCACTGTTTACAATTCCTCAGGAGCCATTTTCTAGCATAAATCATAATTCTGTAAACGGACTGTCTAAAATCAAACAGTTTTGGGGTGGGGGCTTCACTCTGCTCTCCTTCATGACTCCATCATTCCAAAAGGCTGACAACATATCTGGATTATGAAGCTATAAACCTTCTTTTTTTATGTTGTTGTTGTTGTTTTTTTTGCAAGATTAATATATTTTTGTTTCTTGCATCGATGGAAGTTTGACTGCATCTGCCAAAACAGCTTGACCACAATCGCCAACACCGTTGACACAAAATACAAACACAACCGACTGAGTATATGAAAACCATTTTGGTCGAAAACCACCACGTATGTGAGTGTTTTTAATATCTGAAATGAATCCACATCTCCACGTGTGGTTCATTAAGAGCAGCGAGGATCATCTCAGCATCTCTAACCAACAAATGTTCCCTCGCACTCTTTCCTGTAGTAGCTGTGGAGTTCCAGGAGAGTCCTATTGGCCTGGTGTTTGGCAGGGGGGACTATTGATTTCATTAAGAAGACGTGTGGAGCGCATTACAGAATGATGACTGCTTCATAGGAGGTCAACAAGAAATCAATATGAAATTATATTACAGTTTCGACAAGCTGGGGTGAGGCCAGCTAGCATGCACCACTGCCAACACCCGACGGGATAATGAGGGGAAGGTTTTCTCCTCCTCAGGAACGTCTTATGGGGGCGAAGAGTGGAGCCGAGGACTGAGTGCATTACGTTGATCTGGATCGGCACAGAGAACAAACATGTTTCAACAGAATAACGCGGCAGCGATGGCAGCGTGGCGTGAGGACTAATGAAGATGAATATTTGAAAAGTTCATCCTGGATATATTATCCTGTGTGTCTGCTCTTACAGCTAATGCAGTCGTCTCATTATTAACTTTGGAGTCATGAAATTTAAAGCAGCTGTACAGGAAATATATGAATTATGTCAGGATGAACAAACAGGAGCTTTACTGTCTGTTCTATCTAATGACCATCAGGTGGCGACTACACTGGTTGTACAAAGAAGTCAGATTGTATTGGAGTCTATGGGAAAATGTCCCTACTCCTCTCTGATGAGTTTATGGTCTGTCTCTAGTTTAGTCTTCAGTCCAACATGATGCTCCATTTAGGGGGAAACAGAGCAGGAAGAAGGGGAGGGGTCGAGGGGGCGGGGCTACTCTGTGACTGACAGCTTTGACCGCCCAATCAGGATAGAGCAGGTCAGATCCACCTTCTCCTCTTTTCAAAAAACCAAGATGGCGACAGACAAATTTAAGAACTTGGGGCTTTAAAATGGAAGCTCACAGACTGAAGGAAAAGGAGACGTAATCCAGGCTGCTGTTACATCAGTGAAAACAAAGACAATATTCCCTTTGGAGCTGGAATACAAGGTCATTCATAAACAGCACTTTGCGTATATTCTGACAAATGTTTGCTGAGCTGAAAGGAGAAAAGAACATCACCATTGAGACTTTTTTTTTTAACTCCATACTGCAGGAGGAGGTTCATACATGTGCTGGAATGTTTCAGACAGATAACCACAGACAAAGACTGAAAATATATTCAAATCCAACTTCCCTCCCCCCATGTTAGATACTGACACACTCCCATGTGGAGCAGAGGGAAGGCCTGATCATTAATATAATCATCACTCCCACATGGGTGTTAATGCTCATATTACTGATAAAAATGACTTTTGAAATGGGGAGTGTGACCTCTTTAAAATGTCTTGCTCTAGGTCTCCCTGCTCTGTAAAACATCTTCTTATAGTAATGGAGCTTTTTTTTTTGTTCTTTTGCTTCTTTCCTTCACTGTAACGTTAAACACTGCTGTATAATTTATTCCCTTTACTATATATCAACGCGCAAATTTAGTTCCACTGTACTATTGACCTTATTGAATAATAGATGTTTGGCTTGTTAAGAAAGCGGCGCACAACAACACAAGCTAAAGACTAAATATTGAGAGAGCTCATTTTTTATTTTTACTTTTGGCAGCATTTGAGGTTACAAAACAAAAAGCAAGAACAGAGGGAGAGATGTACCATGTGTTTCACTCTGTGCAAAAAACAAAAACTGTCAAGGTATTTACAAAAAGTCACCGATCGGGCCGTCAGCTCACAGATGTCTTTGCCGAGGTTCTGCTGGTGAACACGAGGCGAGTTTATGCAGATGAGCTCGCTGAACACGGGCTAATGAGATTTATCAAAGCTGATGCTGGAACCGTGGGAGGCACGCTTTAGTCGGTTCATGAGGAACCAAAATAAGCGTCATGAAAAGCCTGCCCATGCCCCTCCCCCTCCCCGAGCAGATGATTTATACCTGCTTATCAAAAATATGATATCTACTAACACGGAGCTGCTGTGGAAGACGTTGATGAGAGATGATTAATTACCATGTGAATTAATTCTGAATTAATTACATTCTCTTCCGGATATTATTAAGGCTTCAGAAAGACTGAAAAGTGCTCGATTGAAATAAATCTGCTGTATTTTTGTTTTCCTGCTTTAATGTTTTCAATATTCAAAGCCAACTAAAACATTTGTATTGTGCAACTGGAGGCTAATTAGGAATGAACCTTTCAAATCGATTGAGCTGCGCTCTAACAAGTGGCACATTCATGGCCCCTTCTTCTCACAAAAGTCTCTCCTGGTGGGAATTCTGGGTAAAGGTAATGACATACCGGAGGCTGTGGGGGGAGGCGGGGAAGTTTAAGCCATTTCACCAATGAAGCCATGAAATCTCAGGTTGAAAAAAAAAAATATATAAAGCACAGTGAGTGACAAGTTAATTGGCGGGATCTGTGGACCTCAGGGTCCGGTCCTGATGTGGAGGGCCAGACAGTGAGGATGGCGTGCCAGCTAATCCCCCCCGCCACCCCCGCCCCTCCCTCAGAGAGGAAGGGCCTGTTCAAGTGAGTACCTCAACAATCTGATTGTTCTAACTCTAGTCCCCGTTCTCACAAAGGCTGAGTTTATTTTTACTGGGACTGAATGGCCTTTGGCATTTACTCTTCAGTTTACCGCCATCAAAGAAGGAATTCCAGGTTTGGAGCCGAGGAAATAATCAGCTATTATCTTAAATGGCACGTTAATTTGTGACATTTAATTCCAAACAATCTATCTGGGTACAACGTACAGTCAGCTCATTAGTTCATGTGACCCGACTGTCAGCACTGTCAGTCAATTCGCCAACATTTCTAATGTGCCACAGCTGCAGAGAGCTAAAGCAAGAAAATAAAAACATGTTTATTAGTGCGGCATCTTTCAGTTTTACTAGTTTACAGAAGGCTTTAAGACGAGCTATAAAAGAAACCAGAGACAATAAAAAAAGTTGGTTTTTAAACAAAAAAACTGCACAGAAAGCAGTTCTGGATTTTGACTTGAGATATTTTCTCTTCATAAAATCTTTGAACCTGAATAGAAAAGGTGTCACGGCTGCACAAACACAGATAACAGATGTAGATTTGTGGGGCTGAGTTCATTTCATTTCACCATCTGAAATGAACCATCAGCTGTTTTGAGATGTTTGGCTCCAAACTCCAAATGGGAGGAACAGTGTGAGTCAAAATAAGCATGTTTAGTGTTTTTAGAATCAGCATCTGCTTTATCGTCTGAGTATCTGTCGAAAATACAAGGAATTCAACTTTGGGTAAGCTTTCTGAAGTCACAATGTCAAAAAATAGACCATATATAATGTATACAATGCCATTTATAGAGAATAATATATATAGAGTGATATTAAGTGTGGCTTGCATTGATAAATTGTTGATCAGGCTGTAGATGTCGGTCAGTTGGTCCAATTCAGCTGTAAATAAACACAATTACAGTCGTAAATCCTGGCTGTTAGTTCCAGCTTTGCTTCGGGACATTTTACATTAATGTTCAAGATTTATGTTGAGCTCACCCTCAAGTCGAGGGGAAAGCACATTACAGAGCCAACCTTTAAAACATATGGTTTCCTATTTATTCATTTCATCTTCTCTGTGAACGTATTTTACTTTCCCGAACTTCCCTCCTTCCTCTGACATAGAAGCCGGCAGCTGCTGCCACTGGCGGCCCGAAGATGAAGCGACGTGATCTGTAAATCAGAGCGCTCGGGGTCAGGCTGAACTTCCAAGGTGTTCCAGGTTCATCTGTTCAGTTTGTGGGTTGTATGTTTTTG